>NC_142930.1:81621260-81696260 GCF_046866305.1 Octopus bimaculoides | reverse complement strand
TATATGTGTGTGCGTACATGAATATGTGTACATATATATTCTCTAATCAATGTTTTTGGTCTCTGTCTCAATTTCATTTGAGCACTTCTTTTTCCTTTTGTCTCCATAAAAAGAGGTAAAAATTTATTTCTTGTATATATGTATATATATATATACATATATATATATATATATATATATATATATATATATATATATATATATATGTATGTATGTATATACGTGTGTGTATTTTCGATAGTTTTAATCGATTTTAAATTTTCTTTCTATTTGAAAATTGGTTATGAAACACGTGTAGGTAAATCGATTACATCGATCCCAGTGGTTCAGCTGGTACCCCAAAAGGATGAAAGGAAAAGTCGACCTCGGCAGAATTTGAACTTAGGACGTTAAGACGCACAAAATGCTGATAAGCATTTTGCCTAGCGTGCTAACGTTTCTGCCAGTTCACCGACTTATCTAAAATATCATATTAAGAATTACAACGAGCCCCAGAATTTATACATTTCGATATATAAGCTCCAATTATTCTGAACATTTTCATATCAGTACATACAAAGTTATTCGCGTTACGAACGGGAGCATAAATATAGAAATTATGGGACTCTCAGCTTATGAGTATTCTACATAAAATTATCCATTAGCGAAGCAGTTCAAAAACTCGTAAGATTTGACCATAGGATTTATTGATTAACTTGGCAAAGCATAGATGTTCTGGAAACTGAACTATTCAAAATCGAAAGGACACATCGTTAGTACGAGTGGAATTCTGGGTATAATTGTGTCCTCTCTTTTAATGTACCCAGTAACATTAATGGCCTCGTGCTAATGAGTCGTTGCTGTGATCTACTTTACACAGTAACGCTATTAGAGGTACCTTTCTTTTACATGATGTCTGTTTAGTGCAGTGGTTCTCAACTGGGGTACATTAAAAACTTTTGGGGGTTTAAGCAAGCAAATAGTAGATTGGGGGTCAACGGTAGTGTTTTAGGGGTCCATAAAAAAATTTTGGTTACGGTGTATTTATTGCAAGAATCTGTCAAGTTTCTTTCTCAAACGTTTTACATAGTTCAACGTGTTTCTGGCCTCTGAAACAAGTTCTCTCAGGGAGTTCTGTGCAAACGTACACAAGTGAATGGGTGAAAAACAAAAGAGGAATTTTGGAAGAAGTATCTATAAAACATCGAATGGTTATGGAAGTCCACCAGAGTAAAACGGTAAACAAAGGGGTTCAGAGATTTAAAAAAAAAACGGTTGAGAACCCCTGGTTTAATGGTTGACAAGAATGTTCCAATGAATTTTAAAATTGTGCATGACCATTAACTATTTCTTCTTGACGACCCATAGCAGTAGCTATTGATTAATAAAGTACGACTATTTCTTGGAAGTGCCTCCAGCACTCCGAGTTGATACTGTTGTCTCAAACATGTTTTTCGCAAAGCTAGCTACTTGTGCATTAGTTAACGATGTAATCAGTTGAAAAACACCTTCAATATCGATTTCTCTTCTGATTTTGCCACTTCATTTTTAGGAACTGGATCTGCGACTTCATTACTGTCAAAACTAAATGTTTGCTTTTCAACTTGTGACAAACTTTTTGCATAATGACCAGACAGCTAATCTGGAAAAGATTTGATTCTCATGTTTGAAAATACTTTGAAGATTTTAACTTTGGTTCAAAACGATGAAAATTTAAGGCAAGTACGAATTTCATGAGCTTCTGTTCCTACTAGGATCACAGGCAGGACCTGAGAGCACCACTGTTACTCCTCCCATTTGATATGTATTGATACACCAAACCTTTCAATGTCACGTCCAGGACATTCAGAGTTCTCTTGAATGCCATTGTGCATTTGCCCCATGCAATCATTTGGCATTGCTTAAGCACTTGTCCTGTTCCCGAATACTTGGCAATGTTGCATCGTTTGTGCCCAAATCCAAGATATGCAGGAAAACGGAATATGCTGTACAGTTCTCAAGAAAGAGTGTAGCGGTAAAACCTGAAGAAACACCTACAATAGTTATGCCTTTATGTTGACGGGCTTTCGAAAACAACAAACTGATTAGGAATGTCTTTTCAGTAAGACCATGAACATCGAAGAAGAAAATTCCATCTTCTTGTTGATGAAGCCTGAATAGGCTGCCTTCTAGTCAGTGATTTAAGGGTTCTATCCCGTTGAAATATTTCACATATTTTACTAATATGCCAATATAATATGTCTCTTTGAAAATATATGTCGCGAGATTATTGAATTCGGTGTAGTTAGTTTGAAGAAGGCCATTTATTTTCATGAGGTTGTCAACAAAGACTGTACTGTTGATTTCATATGTGTAGCCATTTTCATCTCGGGGGTACAGATGTACACCGGGAAATCTTCGGCAAGGTCAAAGCTGATGCGAATTATGAGGTTCACAGCTCTTTTTTTCACAAAAAGCACCTTGAAACTCATAGCTGTTTGAAATACAAGTATTTTTGACATCAAGAGGAGAATACAGGAGAGCTGCAAGCCTTACTTCAACAGTAGTAGGAGGTGCAGGTTATGCGTGGCCGAGTAAAGAACAATCTTAAAGAATTCTCTTCACCTGGACACACACCTAAGCTGTAAGTGTGAGGTTTTCTTCTCATGCTCTCATGAAAGGAGGTATGTTATCGGTTACCTACAAACTCCACCATAGTTATAAACAGTTGGACTTCCATCATCAATCTTCCCGCTACCACAACCTAAGAGACCAGCACAGTGTTGATCACACCTTACACACGTAAATACATTAAAAGTTTGGCGCCTACTCCATCCCCTTCTTCAAACCCCGAGAGCACATATGAACCCCACTCCGACCGCACCCAATCCCCACTTTGCTTTTTGGGCAAGAACTATTGACGGAATCTTCTTCATCGCTCCCCACGGATGCGTTTCGTCTTTTATACAGCACCTACAAACTGGATGTAACACTTGCTAACTTCCAGTATCAGCGAAGTCGCCATGTATTTCCATACCGGACACTGTAATGAATAAGGTATTAGCTAATCACGTAATTACCTAATTCCTGTGTGAAACCAATTGGCGAGATCATCTGAAATGGATCTATTATGCTGCATTTAGTATAATTAACATATCCACATTATTGACTAACATACAAGTACCTGTTTCTTCTGACTTATGGTATGCTTTTTTAGACTATATATATGTGTGTGTGTGTGTGTGTGCGCGCGAAGGCACCTGGTCTGGTAGTTAGGGCGTTGCACTCTAGGAAGAGGGATCATTGTTTCGATTCTCAGACTGGCTCTAAATTTGTATTGAATAAAACGCTTCATTTCACATTATTCCAGTCCACTTAGTTGTAAATAGGTAACCTGATAGATTGGCATTCTGTTCATGGAGAATATTGGCTTGCCTACCCAAACCAACAGGTCGACGTCATTGGAAAGCTACAATAATGCGAGGAGGCGCATTGTAACCTGCAATGTATAACATCCGATAGTCTAGTCGATGAAGTGGCATACATACATATATAGGAACCTGGCATACAAAAATACCCTGTTGTTGATGTTGAAATTCCAATGAAAGAGCCTTGGATCTAGGATTAGAAACCAGTTCTTCCTCTATTGACAAAAAATCTTGAAATAAACTGAATAATAACATACATACATACATACATACATGCATACATACACACATACATACATACATACATACATACACACATACATGTCTAAGTTTCACTTTAGTGATTTATTCAACCAGAGTTTGATTAGATAGGCCGATAAGTTGAAACTTGAAGTCAAAGGGGGCATTGATATGATTAGTAAATTTGACCTTAATATTAATATAGAGCCCAACCTAATTCAAGCTTCTTTTAATATATAACAACAGTTCTGTGCTATTGACTGGGAAACGAAACTGTATCTATAAAAAATGAACAACAAACCGTGAAACAGCTCGTCATGTAACTGCCTCCCACTTTTTTTTTCTACACATTAGTAGCATCTAAAGAATGTGTTTATATTCTTTGTATGCTATTCATAAGCTCTATTTTACTTAAATTCATTTCATTTCATCTGATATACGTTGGACTGCGTATAATACAGACACAAAAACACACACACATACACACACAGAGCGCGCGCGCGCGTTTGTGTGTGTGTGTGTGTGTGTGTGCGTGTTTAGTTTTATAATACCCAAAACATCCCTCCCAACACACAGACAGAAATGAAGGCTATATTAAAAGAGCTCTGATATCATAACGTCATGATTTGTAAACACCTTTATAAACATATAATGCCATTCCTATTCATTTTTTTCAAATATATAATACTAATTCTACTATCTATAACAATAATTTTACTAATATATATATATATATATATATATATATACACACACACAAATCAGTCTTTGTATATATACGTCATATATCATATATATAATATATATATATAGATACATACATACAGACTCACACACACACATAATATATATCATCATATATATATATATATATATATATATATATATATATATATATATATATATATATATATATATATATATATATATATATAATGTATGTATGTATGTATAAGAACCTGGCAGGCGTAAAGTGGATCGAATCCACTTCACGCCTGCCAGGTTCTTATACATATATATGTACATGTATGTACATACCTTCATCTACATGTACATATAGATACATATCTGGGTACATGACGTTACAAAAAAACATGGACAAAATGATAAACAAGGTACAAAAACACGCAGGCCACATAGAGAACATATCCTTCATCAGCTGCCACCATTAAAACACTGGCGTTTCGAAGAGTTTGTATGTATGTATGTATGTATGTATGTATGTATGTATGTATGTATGTATGTATTACCTGAACTTGTAATCTGGATAGAGTAACTGCAGATTTCTCAATAGTTCAGCATAGGTGTTCTCTTTTTCACTGATCTTCAGCTTTATGTTAACATCCGCTGGGCAGCTAATTTCCACAACTGTGAACAGTTTCTCTTTTCTATCCCAAATCATTATATCAGGTCTGTTGTGCTTACATTTATTGAGGTCTTCACTGGTACATTCCACCAGTATTCCTTTATATTATGAGTAGCTATGGCTTCTTCTACCATATTGTGGGTTCTTACTTTTATGTCGTCGGGATTGTCCTTCCGACGGATTTCATTATAGAGTATCCTTGCTACAACGCCATATCCCATCGGTTGATAATACCGTGATGACATTTTCGGATAATTGCTTATGATGTGGATGATATCTTCAGTGTGAACTCCACAAAGTCTGCATCGGTTGTCATATTTTACAGCTTTTCCTGCATCACTATCCCTTTTGTACATTAAATACTTGGTTGATATTTCCTGTTCCTGGATTGCAATCGCAAACTCTTCAAAGTAGGAGGTAGTAGTCCGGCTATTGGTCCATGATAAAATGCTTTGATGATCGATGTTACTATCATGATGGAGCTTTCTACTAACACATCCATGCATAGTCTGCTGCTCATATAGGCTCATCCTTTCATCGGATGATACGTTGCGTGACTTCTTTGTGTGACTTCTTTGGGCATGTATTCTACGTTATCAGACAAAGAGTGTTGCTCAAGGAGCTGCTTTCCAAGTCTTATGATGTTATCAGCCTCATGTATGCAAACTTGGTCAAGGGATGCACTTCGACACTTGGTGGTTAAAAGATGTTGCTGAAGGGATATGATGCAACATTCAAAGGCATTTTGGATCGATGTTAAGCTTCTGCCGCCTTGTTTTTGTTTTAGGTAGAAGCGGTCTACATCACTGTTTATGTGGAAATTATGTGTCCGTGTTAGTATTTTCGGGTTTTCACATCAATGGCTCGGATCTCATCAAGCGTCCAATCAAGCAGCCCAAATGTTGGTATGAGTACTGGAACTGCAAACACATTGTGGGCCACTGTTTTATTGAATGCAGAGAGTCTGTCTGGCTGTCTGTCTGTCTGTCTGTCTGTCTGTCTGTCTGTATGTATGTATGTATGTATGTTCTCTCTCTCTCTTTTATATTAGAATAAATTTTGACCGGCATGGTAGCAAGGTTGTGAAGAAAAGTATCTTTTTTCAACCAACATCCTTTTAAATCATAAAAGGGTCATGCAGATTTTATAATCCCAGATATCATGATCATTTGTAGTATATAAATTAAGGATTTGCTTTCTTTCCCCAAGATCCCAAGTTCACTATATTTTGCTCCAGACGTGTTGATATGTATCCTGCTGTTCCAATAATAATAGGTATGATACTGAAAGCTTATCTTGGGTACTGGATTTGCAAATTCCTTATCAATGGTCTATAGATGTCCCCTTTCTCTTGTACTTTTTTAACCACATTCGTGTCCAGAGGGCAACTGATTTCCACAACAGAACATATCTTTTCTTTGAGGTTTCACACAACGATATGTATGCATGTATGTATGTATGTATGTATGTATGTATGTATGTATGTATGTATGTACGTACGTACGTATGTATGTATGCATGCATGCATGCATACATACGTACGTACGTCCTTTTAACAATTCGCTACTGGACGATTTCGTATGCAACTGATACACTTCTGTACTTTTTAGCCCTATACGTTTATGTGAGAAGCTGTCTCAAAATGAATACTGCAGTTTGTGGCTTACAATTGTATATCCACGTTAAGTAAGATGCACAGAACGCTATATATATATATATATATATATATATATACACACACACACATACATACATGTAGGTATGCATGTACTCTGCGTTCCAAAAGTATCATCTTATTTATATCGTACAATACACATATGTATTGTAAGATACAAATAAGAAGGTGATATTTTTCAAACGCAGAGTTACCATTAGAGCAGCAGAAATACAGGGTAAATCACCATTACAAAGTGGAAAAATTTGTTAACAACCAGTCATGGGATTCGAACCCATATCTCTCAAAAATCTCCGGTTGAGTGCTACACCACTAATCTAAACTGCCTGTTGACAATTCAGCTCCGAATTTAGACACTAATTACTTTAGCTTTATGGAACAACCGTAAATTTTTGGCCCACAATTTAACGATTTCAGAAGTTGGGACTGAAAGTTGTCCAATGGCTGAAACCATTCATAAAATTATTTCAGTCAATGAAACTTTATGGATGGTTGAATAGTCATTGAAGCGAGTAAAAGTATACTTTATGGATGGTTTCAGTCATTCATCTGTGACCATGCTAGGGCAACGTCTGAAGTGTTTAGCCAACAAATCGACTTAACCTTTTTAAAAGCCTGATAAGTTATTCTATCAGTGTCTATTGCTGAATCCATAATTTACAGGGCCGTAAACAAACCAACACTTGTTGGTGGGGGACAAAAAGACATTCAAAGACACACACACACACACACACTCGATGAGCTTCTCACAACTTCGATATCCATTCAAAAGGCTTTGTTCGACGTAGGGATAATAGGTTTAAAGTAGCTAAACTACCTTGACGAAATATGTAGTTTAATAAAAGTAGCAACAACAAAAAGCTAGTAATGGGAAATAACTCTTTCTAAAGAAATGATTGTGAAGGGAAATAACTGTTCCTGTCTCTGGTTTAGTTCTGATTATCGTATCACGTATGACTAAATATTTTACAGTAAATAAACGTTAGACTTATGAACAAACAGGATAAACACAATTCACATATCAACGAAGGAGCCTATACGAGGTCACTCAGCTTGTTAGGAATAACACTTTACTTTCTTTCAAATCACACATTGTTTAATGTTTCCTTCTCTGAAAATTAAATAAGGCATTTGATCTACAAAATTGTGGAAGGCCATGGCTGGAACACACTTGGGCATAAGTATACTCGATCAAGGATGAAATGGTTTGATGACAACAACAGTAACAATAAGAACAATTAAACGCTGATGTAATTACATCTTGTAACTTTACATAACATATCCGAATAAATATGAATTATATTAATGATAAATAACAGCAAAATTCAAAGTGATAATGATATTTCATGGATCAGTGGTTCTCAACCATTTTAATATCCGGACCGGATCTAAAACATGAATTACTTTAGGGTGCACACCAAAAAGTGTAAAACACGAGTCAATTAAAGAAAACTTTTATTATATTTATAGAGGTAAGACCATAAAAAAAATAGTAGAGCAATGGAATTTAATGTGAAACTTGATTTAGCTTTCGATTTTCAACTAGTTTGTCAAAACGAAGGCTCATGGGAGAAGATGCAGTATGCAAAAGCTGGTTGAGATATTTGTTTTGATATCCACACATATGTTGAATCAAATACAGAGACATTTTTCAGTGCATCAGCAATCAAGTTAGGATATTTGCTCCCCTAGGATTAGACTCCAGAAGTCAGGTAGCTGACAAGCCTTGAATGTGGCTGTCAGCTTCACATCAAACAACACGTTACCATAGTCAGAAACCGTTTGAAATTACGATGGTTCAAGGCTTTTGCAGGAATCCAGTTTACTATTGATATTGCGGCTTCTGTTACATTAGCCACAGCGACTTAGTAATGATATTTGGTGCATAATGTATTATACACCAAAAAATATCATTGCTAACTCGCTGTGGCCAGGAGTGAGATTGTCCTCTGCTCACCATCTGGCAATAGGTCCTCAAACTCCTCCATCTGCGGGAACCGAAAACAGCTTTGATCAATCCAAATGTGCTTGTTGAAGGTTTGCATGGAATTCACGAAATATATCTGTCCAGTTGGTTAAGCCATGAATGGAACGTATCGTGAGAAATTCTTCGTAAAACTAGAAATCTGGCATGGCTAGTCTGATGAACACAGCTAATTGCTCTGGACCAGTAATGTCTTTTGTGCCGTCATGAGCGATAGAGTAGCAAACAAAATCGTTCGAGTTACTGAAAAGCATACATTCATACATGCATACATATGTACAAGGTAGCTAACCGGCAGAGTTGTTCGAGTGGTGCATAGATTGTGTTGCGATAATCGTTCTTGACTTTTGTGCTTTGAGTTTAAATATATATATCATAATATGTAAAGGTAAGATCTAAGGATCAAGGTGTAGGAAGTTAGTAAGCTTCGAGCAGTCCGTAGAAGGTAGAAAAGAAAACTTTCAAGAACAATAGTAGTTTATTGATGTAGAAAGTTGTAAATTTTTCCCTTATCAAAGTTCGATAAACTGAAAAATATCATTTTAAAGCTCACAGTTAGTAACTTGGGCTGTTGTGAATGCGAATAAAGAGCCAACTTTAGGGAATGGAGTAGATAAAATCCAGGTTACACATGTTTCTTAGCTAGCAGAACATCGGAAGTAGTAATTATCTAAACGAGGGCTATTCTGCTAGCTATACTCCAGGCCAAAGCTAACTTAAGAATAGCTAGCAGAATACCTCACGTTTGGAAAATTAGTACTTCCAAGGTTCTGCTAGTTAGGAAACATATGTAGCCTGGATTTTACCGACTCAATTCCCTAAAGCTGGATGTATATTTATATATCTTTTAGCTTTTGTTTTTTATTTTTTACTTGTTTCAGTCATTAGACTGCGGCCATGCTAGGGCACCACATTGAAGAATTTTAAATTGAATGAATCGACCCCAGTACCTTTTTCTAAAGCCTGGTACTTATTCTATTGATTTCTTATGCCGAACCACTAATTTACGACGAAACAAACACACCAACATCGGTTGTCTAGAGGTGGTAGGGAGATAAACATCGACACAAACACCACACACAAACACACACACACACACACACACACACACACACACACACACACACACACACACACACACACACACACACACAGAGGTTTGCTTGCAAGCGTGCAAATAAATATATATATGTTTATGTATATAAATGTGTATATGTATATGTGTAATTCTACATATGTTGTGCTTGTCATGCATATATATATATATATATATATATATATATATATATATATATATATACACACATATACATATATATATATATATATATATATATATATATATATATATATATATATATATATATATACATATGTATATGTATATATATATGTCCTGATCTCTAAGTTAAGTGCCCTCTCCACTTCATCTGCCCTCAATCTAGACTCTAGATTCTAGACGTACTTAGAGTAGGCCCATTCACTTGAGCCATTCACATTACATACACCCACCTTTTAACAAAACTGATGAGAGGCAGCACTTCCCTCTCTACTTCATTTTCTTTTTCAAGAGAAACTTGAGAAAGTTGATGAGGGCTTGGCCCAAGAAGAAAGTGTTTGTCTTCAGCCCTTTCAACCTGGTCCACCACACAACCACTTTCGGTAAAGAAACACTGCCTGCCCTTCTTAGCTAAAGGAAGGTGGTGGGGTGATCTTCATGATGGACTCACGAATAACCAGGTTTGTCCTACATCCGATAGCAGGTGTTTGACATAAACCCACAAGACAGCAGTACTCGGGCACTGGACAAGGGCGTGCAGAACAGTTTCATTGCTCTGCACACATCTTGGGCAAGCCTGGCTGATGGCACTTCCATGCCTGTAGAGTTTATCCCAAACTGGCACTGCCCCCCCACCCCATCCCCCAGCCCACTTCCTGGTAGCACTGCCTGGCCAGGGATTTCTGGAAGTTATCCATGGGCTCCGGCTCGAAATTCCTCTGTGACATACCAGCCAACTCATTCTCATCAATGCCCAGAGTCTCCCCAAGAATGTTATCGCACTTGCCTGTCACTAACTCCCTATAGAATGCCTGAGTGGTGCTTTCACCAACCGCATTGCCAAATTGATAATAAAAATAATAATCCTTTCTATTATTATAGAAAGAATTATGATAAGGCACAGGGCACGTAATTCTATGGGGAAATATTATTATTATTATTATTATTATTATTATTATCATTATTATCATTATTATTATATTATTATTATTATTATTATTATTGAGTGAGAAAGCAGTGCATGCAATTGCAGTGATTCTGGGGTAAAATATATGAAGCCCAGTATACTCATCATGACTACTTGTCTGATAAGGGTACACCAGGCACATGCATCACAACCATATGTATGTGACATGGTGACCTCATATCAAGATAAACAGCACATGGCCTTGCAGGTCAAGTAGCCCACCCCACGCAAAAGGTCTCCAAATAAGGATTATTTAAGGGTATTGAACGAAACTGTTTCCAAAGGGGAATTATCCTAACCCCAAAGAATTCCTTTCAACACGTGACTATGATGCTCCCCCACTACTCCTGCCCGTGATCAGAGATGCACATATCGTTAGCCACTAAGGGACATGTTCAACTGGTAAAGGTCAAACAATTGACAAGCAAATCTGTGGTATTAAGTAGAATATTTGCTGTAGCCCATCTTTTATACCAAGACAAAACAATGTACATGATAACACTTCCAATCAGTTAAGATCAGAAGCCATGAGAACCATTGCCTGCTACTGCATCAGGGCATTTATTATCATCATCATCATCATTATCATTCATAATAATAATAATAATAATGATAGTTGTGGTTTTTACAATTAAAGAAAAACAAGGATAGTTAGAATTGGTAAACTGAGAACTGTTGGATTTGGCATAAATCTTTGACTGTATTTCTAATTAATTCAACAAGGCTCATGCAACTGCTAAAAGGTGTTGCATTTCTAAGGGAAATTACTCTCGTATTAACAAAATACTGCTTGTATTGTAAATTTTAGGTGAAAATGTGGATTCCTTTCTAAAAATTGAATATGCTTAATCTACTTATAATTTCAGAGAATTCCTATCTAATATATTATGATACTTTGATATTATTTTATAAAAATACATTTCTGCATTCATTATTTTCTCTTTCTAGGAATTCTAAATTCACTTATATGACGTTAATTTATTTATAAATAAAATTTAATATGAAGCTAACAAAGCAATAATTAATCTTATCAATTTAAATAAATAGTAAAATAAAAAAAAGTATAGTTTTTCCTATTTGCATCCAACCTAAGGGAAGTAACTCTTAATGGCTCATGTGAAACCATTCATAGTAGATGAAAATTTTCAGTTCACGAAGACAAGTTTTCTCTTATATGTTTTACTTGTTACAGTCATTAGACTGCAGTCATGCTGTAGTAACGACTTGAAGGGGTTTAGTTGAATAAATCGTCTCCAGTATTTGCTTTTAAAGCCTGGTACTTATTCTATCGTGTTTTTTGCTGCATCACTGTTACAGAGACGTAAACAAACCAGCACGGGTCGACAAGCAGTGATGGACACGCACGCGCGCACATGCATGCATGCGTACGTAGATACATACATACACTAGAATGGAAAATACAAGCACTGAATCCTGAAATATTCGTAAGTATTGAACCTGAAAATGTACAGAACAAGCAGTAACAGAATGAAAAATGTAGGCACAGAGTGCTGGAATATTCTTTTGTATCGAAATAGAAAAAGTAAAGGACAGGAAAAAAATAAAAACAACTTAAAATATTGTTGCCAATGTTAGAATTTAAGAACTGAAATAGTAATAAATGTCCTTTTATATTTCATATTTTACATAAAAATTTAAATTAAAATACTCAAGAAGCTAGTTATTTTCAATTTTCGTGAAAATACTAATTGCCTGCAAGTTTACACATTAAAACTTTGATATTACAAAATTATATATTAAAAAAATTACATAATAGCAATTTAAGCAAAATTGACCATCAGTTATCTACCATAATCTGAACGTCTTGCCTCCATGGGCATAGATACACTGAAGCTCTGACGTTTGGCAACTGACTTGGTAAACACCCACAAAATTATTAACCATCATGCCAACCATCACCTTGAGCACCTTTTTGAGCTCCATGTGTCCAACACACGTGGGCATGCGTACAAAGTCAAGAAACTGCACAGCTCTCATGACTTTTGGAAGCATTTTTTCTCACTCAGAGCTGCTGAAGCGTGGAACAAACTACCTGCATCAGTTGTTACTTGCCGAGACATTGCATCCTTTAAAACCTCCATGCTTCCTGAAATACACCTTATATCCCCACCTCCATAGACATGCACACATATATATCATGACTCATACACTGTTCACTTTCCTGACTTTTGTACATAATTCTATGTACAGTATATGCACCTTTGATGAGTTGTAGTGAACCTGAGCACTATACACATTACTGTCATGATAACTCCAAAGTTCGATTTAAAAAAGAAAAAGTTAGAGAGTCATTTCTACATGCTGTACTCAATTTGTTCATTAACCCTTTCATTACCGTATTTATTTTGAGATGTTCTGTATTTCTTTCAATTATTTTAGATATGACAAAGAATTTAGTAAAATAACTTCGTTATCATTAACCTAGTGTTAGGAACATAAATTGCAACTAAGATTTGGTGGAAGATTTTAATTAAAAACTTATGAAAACAAGACATTTGTACTACAGATCCAGAGCCAGTTTCAGCCGGGCTAGTAACGAAAGGGTTAACTTTCAGTTTTTAGAATATTCTATCTATAAATAGAAAAGACTGTTATCTGATAATGCAAACTTTAATTAAAGAAATTAATTCTTTTGTTTCTTTGAAAAAATTTTTTTTTACTCTTTTGACTTACATAAATTCTACATGAGTTTAATTTTATAACACAATATCTGTGATTTAAATTTTTGGATAATAAGTTTTGTTAAGAGAATAAAATTAAAAATATAATACAACACTAAAAATGAGACAGAAATGTTTTCGCTTAATACAAAGAAACTTTTGAATAAAGATATTAACTTAAATCAAAATAACTTGCAATAAAAAGCAAAAAAGTCACATACTATTTGATGAGATATTTCAGAAATATAATTAGTAAATTCTAACTTCAGCAGTAATATTTTAATTTTCTTCTCTTTCTTGTACTGAGGCTTAATTTGCTCCTTGTTCTGTACTTTTCCAGGTTCAATACTTAAGAATATTCTAGGATTCTGTCCCTGCATTTTTCATTCTAGTCACTTTTTTTCCGGGTAACACTTCTATTTATATCATCATCATCATCATCGTTTAACGTCCGCTTTCCATGCTAGCATGGGTTGGACGATTTGACTGAGGACTTGTGAAACCGGATGGCAACACCAGGCTCCAATCTAATTTGGCAGAGTTTCTACAGCTGGATGCCCTTCCTAACGCCAACCACTCAGAGAGTGTAGTGGGTGCTTTTACGTGTCGCCCGCACGAAAACAGCCACGCTCGAAATGGTGTCTTTTATGTGCCACCCGCACAAGCCAGTCCAGGGGCACTGGCAACGATCTCACTCGAAAATCCTACGGGAGCCAGTCAGGCGGTACTGGCAACGGCCACGCTCAAAATGGTGCATCTCATGTGCCACCCGCACAAGAGCCAGTCCAGGGGCACTGGCAACGATCTTACTTGGCTTGCCGGGTCTTCTCACGCACAGCACATTTCCAAAGGTCTCGGTCAGTAGTCATCGCCTCGGTGAGGCCCAATGTATGAAGGTCTTGCCTCACCACCTCAGCCCAGGTCTTCCTGGGCCTACCTCTTCCACGGGTTCCCTCAACTGTTAGGGTGTGGCACTTTTTCACGCAGCTATCCTCATCCATTCTCACCACATGTCCATACCAGCGCAATCGTCTCTCTTGCACACCACAACTGATGCTTCTAATGTTCAGCTTTTCTCTCAAGATACTTACACTCTGACGGGTATTCACATTGACATTACACATCCAACGGAGCATACTGGCTTCATTCCTTGCGAGCTTACGTATGTCCTCAGCAGTTACAGCCCATATTTCACTGCCATGTAGCATGGCTGTTCGTACGCATGCGTCATACAGTCTGCCTTTTACTCTGAGTGAGAGTCCCTTTGTCGCCAGCAGGGGTAAGAGCTCTCTAAACTTTGCCCAGGCTATTCTTATTCTAGCAGCTACACTTTCAGCGCACCCACCCCCACTACTAACTTGGTTGCCCAGATAGCAGAAGCTATCGACTACCTCTAGTTTTTCACCCTGGAATGAGATAGAAGTTGTTTCCTGTTTGTTTACAGTGTTTATTGCACCTGAACATCTGCCACAAATAAAAACTAACTTCCTAGTTAACCTGCCTTTGATGTTGCTGCACCTCTTATGTGTCCATAGCTTGCACCGGGTACATCTTATAGAGTTACTACCTACTCCTTTTCTACATACTGAGCAGGGCCATCTACCTGAAGGGGTTTGTGTTTTATCTACCTTCCTACTTATTAAGGATTTTGGTTTTAGCTAGGTTGACTCTAAGGCCCTTCGATTCTAGGCCTTGCTTCCACACCTGAAACTTCTCTAGTTCTGATAGTGACTCCGCAATTAGGGCAAGGTCATCAGCATAGAGGAGCTCCCAGGGGCAACCTGTCTTGAACTCCTCTGTGATTGCCTGGAGGACTATGATAAATAAGAGGGGGCTGAGGACGGAACCTTGGTGGACCCCTACCTCTACCTGGAATTCATTGCTGTACTCATTTCCAACCCTCACCTTACTGGCAGCATCTCTGTACATGGCTCGCACAGCTCTCACTAACCATTCTTCTATCCCAAGTTTCCTCATTGACCACCAGATAAGGGATCGGGGGACCCTGTCAAAGGCTTTCTCCATGTCAACGAAAGCCAGGTACAGAGGTTTATCCTTAGCTAGGTATTTCTCCTGCAGCTGTCTCACTAGAAATAAGGCATCAGTAGTGCTTTTACCTGGCACGAACCCAAACTGCATCTCATCTAAATTGATTTGCTCCCTAATTAGTTGGGCTATGACCCTCTCTGTAACTTTCATAACCTGATCTAACAGCTTGATGCCTCTGTAATTATTTGTATCTAAAGCGTCACCTTTACCTTTGTAGCAGTTGACTATGATGCTGCTACACCAGTCATTGGGTATGACTCCTTCGTGTATCACCTGGTTCGTAATACGGGTGACTAGGCTATAGCCAACACTGCCAGATATTTTGAGCATCTCTGCAGTGATTCCTGATGGGCCGGGGACTTTCCCGGTCTTCATACTCTTAATTGCTTTATCTACCCTGGTACTATCAACTCGGATAGCTGGTCCCTCTGTTGGGTCGACATACGGCAGGCTCTCTTCCTCCCATAATTAATTATATTTACCTATTGTAAATATTTTTTTAAATACCGATTTTGTTCAAACTGTGAAATTTTGTTTGCCCCTAAAAATAACAAAGAATTAATAGCAGAATATCTGCTACAAATGAATATATTTTAAATAAACTTTATTAAAAAAATAACGTTATTATTCTAATTAAATATGTAATTTTAATTTTTTTTTACTGAATGAAATTTTTTATTTTAATATGTTTTTAATATGTACATATTTTCATAAATAAATAGAATAATAAAAATTAATATGAAATCACAAAAGTCATAACTTTTTATGCTCAATATTTTTAAATGAGGTTTTACCAAAATATTTGTCTAGATGAATTCCTTCATTTGAGTTCAAATAACATTATTTTTCTCTTAAAAAGACAAAAACATTCTGATTTCTTAAAATTATCACCTTTTACATCAATTAAAACTTTTTTTGTAACTAATATTTTTTGACAAGGTTTTCACCATAAGATTCTTTTCATAGAGCTCTTTCATCTGGAGTATATCTCAAATGCAGAATAGCTGTGAAAGCAGTTTAGAAGACTGGCTAAATACCCTTTAAAAAACAGACGAGGAAAGCAGCCAGCAAGCCACTACTGAGAATGAAACTCATAGCAAACTTCTAACCATACAGCTACAACTGCACCTACAATGTGTTGGATTTTCCCCCCTTTTTCCTTTGTGGTATGAGCTGATCCATTTAAAATTTGAACTTAGTTCACTTTTCTACATCTATGCTATAAGATAATGGATATTTGTTATATTTGTTTGTACTTTTTAAAAACTATGTGTAGCTACAAGATCAAATGAAGTATATGAAATACAACATTCAGAATAAACCACTTGAATTTGTATTGCTTGAGTTTGAGTGCAATCAGCAATTCAGTTTTTATTGTTTCATGTACATTTCATGTGTCTGTATCTATTACTTGTTTCATCATTAGACTGTGGCCATGCTGGGGCACCACTTTGAGGAATTTTTAATTAAATGAATCAACCCCAGTGCTTTTCTCTTTTTTTTCAGCCTGGTACTTATTCTGTCAGTTTCTTTTTGCTGAAACACTAAGTTACGGTGATGTAAACACACCAAAACCAGTTGTTAAGTGGTGCTAGGAGACAAACACAGACACAAAGACACACACACATACACACACAACACACACACACACACACAAATGCACGCACATACATGTGTGCACGCACATGCATACACACACACACACACTACCACATGTGATGGGCTTCTTTCAGTTTCTGTCTACCAAAAGAATTTAATTTGCACTCATAGTGGTGTTCACAACTTTATCAATCAGCTGCTGTTATCTTTGCTTGTCAATAGCATCTTGTCTCTTGGACTTCTCACTTACCTTGCAAGCATCAGCTAGCTGCTTATTAATCTGTCCATTTTACTTCAGTTTCACCTACTACATATCACAAATTATTGGCTGCCAGCCATAAATCTGATTGGACAGATTTATATTGACATCATCACATCTGTGAGTTGTTTTTACCAGATTCCAAATATTTCTACTTGTTTACAAAGGGAAGCATTAGTCAGATGTTTGCTAACATGGCAAAATACCAGTTGTTGTTTACAAATTTTCCTATTTGGAAGTCAAAAAACTCCAAGTTAAAATCATAGTATAGATCAACTACAAATATGATTTTTTGATTAATACTAGTATATGATATACAATATTTTGAAGTATACTAATCATAAACTACATGAAATAATATGTAGAATGAGTAATTATTTGGTATTTCAAAATGATGTTAACAGATTAAGTTTTAAATTAAATTTTTTTTTCTTTTTTACTTGTTTCAGTCATTTGACTGCAGTCATGGTGGGATCACCAGTTTGAAGAATTTTAGTCAAACAAATCAACCCTAGGACTTATTCTTTTAAGCTTAGTACTTTTTCTATCGGTCTCTTCAGTTCACACACACACACACACACACACACACACACACACACACACACACACACACACACACATACACACACACACACACACACACACACACACACACACACACATATATATATATATACACACACACACACATATATATATCATTATCCTCCTCATCATCATCATCATTTAACATCTGTTGTCCATACTGGCATGGGCTGGACAGTTTGACCAGGGCTAGCAAGCTGGAAGGCTGTACTAGACTCCAGTCTGATTTGGCATAGTTTCTATGGCTGGATTGCCCTTCCTAACACCAACCACTCCAAGAGTGTAATGGGTGCTTTTACATGTCACTGGCACAGATACCATTTGCGTGACAACAGTATCTGCCATGACTGCAATTATTTGGCTTGATGGATCTTCTTTTCAAGCACAACATAATGTCAAAGGTCTCAGTCATTGCTTCCATGAGGCCCAGCATTTGAAAGGAGCTCTTCATGTGCCACCGGCATCAACCAGTTTGCCTCTATGAGGCCCAACACTTGAAAGGCACTTTTTACATGCCACTGGCATGGATGCTAGTTACATGAATACCAATTACATGACACCAGCATCATCCATGACTATGATTTCACTTGGCTTGATGAGTCTTCTTATACACAGCATATCGCCAAAGGTCTTGGTTACTAGTCATTGCTTCTGTGAGATCCAGAGTTTGAAGATCATGCTTCACCATATTGTCCCATGTCTTCCTGGGTCTACCTCTACTACAGATTCCCTCCACAGTTAGAGATGAGCACTTCTTTACACAGCTGCTCTCATCCATATGCATCACATGACCATACCAGCACAGTCGTCTCTCTTACACACCACATCTGATGCATTTTATGCCCAACTTTTCTCTCAAGATGCTTACACTCTGACGAACATGCACACTGCCATTGCACATCCAGCGAAGCATACTGGCTTCATTTCTTTCAACCCTATGCATGTCTTCAGCTGTTAGAGCCCATGTTTCACTGCCACATAGCATAGCTGTTCACACACAGGCATCATACAATTTGTCTTTCACTCTGGGGGAGAGGCCCTTTGTTGCCAGCAGAGGTAAAAGCTCTCTGAACTTAGCCCAGCCTAATCTTATTCTCACAGCTATGCTCTCAGAGCATCCACCTCCACTACTAACTTGGTCATCTAGATAAAAGAAGCTATCTACTACCTCTAGCTTACCCCAGTGTTAGTTGATGGAGTCTATTTTCTATACATTTTCAGTATTTATTGTACTTCTTATGTGTCCATAGTTTATACTGGGTTCATCTTATGGAGTTTCTACCTATGCCTTTTCTACAAATCGAACAGGGCCATCTACCTGAAAAGATTTGTGATTTGTCTACCTTCCTCCTTACTAAGACTTTGGTTTTTGCTAGGTTAACTCTAAGGCCCTTCGATTCTAGACCTTGCTTCCATACCTGAAACTTCTTTAGTTCTGATAGTGATTCAGCTATAAGAACAAGGTCATCAGCATAGAGGAGCTCCCAGGGGCAGCCTGTCTTGAATTCCTCTGTTATTGCCAGGAGGACTATGATGAACAAGAGGGGTCTGAGCACTGATCTTTGGTGAACCCCTACTTGTACCCTGAATTCTTCGCCATACTCATTGTTAACCCTCACCTTACTGGTAGCGTCTCTGTACATAGCTTGCACAGCTCTCACCAACCACTCATCTATCCCTAGTTTCCACATCAACCATTAGATAAGGGATCTGGGGACCTTGTCAAAGGCTTTTTCCAAGTCAAAAAAAAGCCAAATACAGAGGTTTGTCTTTGGCTATATATTTCTCCTGCAGCTGCTTTACTACAAATATAGCATCAATGGTGCTTCTCCCTGGCACAAAATCAAACTGCATCTTATCTAGACTAACTCTCTCTCTAATTTGTTAGGCTATGACCCTCTCCCTAACTTTCATCACCTGATCCAACAATTTGATACCTCTGTAATTATTTCTATCTAAGGCATCACCTTTACCTTTGTAGCAGTTAACTATAGTGCTGCTACACCAGCCATTGGGTATGACTCCTTCATGAACCACCAGATATTTTAAGCATCTCAGCAGTGATTCCTGATGGGCCAGGGTCTTTCTCTGTCTTCATATCCTTAATTGCTTTATCTACCAAGGTACTGTTGATTCAGAAAGCTGGTTCCTCAGTTGGGTCATCATTTGGCAGACCCTCCTCATCCCATTCATTCTCCATGTTCAGCAATTCAGCAGTCTTTCATAATGGCATTTCCATGCCTTTTTCTTTGCAGAATCATTAAATGCAAGTGCGCCATCATCCATGTGTACACATTTCTCTCCTCCTATGGCATCATAATTTTCTCTCACACACTGTCTTCCAATCTGAAACACTGTTTGGTCCTCATGTTACTAAACATAGGCTAACTTCTTCTTTTTCACTTCTCCCTTGGCTAGATATACCTGTCTCCTAGCTTCCCATCTGGCTATCTGATACAGTTTCCTGCTACCTACACTCTTCCAGGCCTTTCAGGCTTGTTTCTTTGCTCAAATGACTCTGTCTACAGCATCGTTCCACCACCACGTTTCCCTAGGTCTGGATGGGATTTTGCACTAGCTGCAGATTTGGTCTGTGGTACTCAGCAAGCTATCCCACAGGAATTCCCAGTTGCTCTCTATGTCATAAGTCTGTAGGTTATGAGGTGGCTGGTTGGCTTCCAGAAGTTCGTGTTGCAGATCAAAAGGTTGTTTGCATCACAAAACTCCAGTAGCCTTGTTCCTTCTTCATTTCAGGAACCAATTCCATAGCCCCCATGTACACCATGGAAGATACCAGGCTGTCATCTGATATGCTCATTGATATCCTCAGCTACGATGATGAGATCATTGTCATTCATCTTTGAGGCAGCTTGCAAAAGAATATCATATACGTGGTCCTTTTGTTCTTTTGGTAGGCCCGCTTGTGGGGTGTTGGCAGATATAATTGTCATTATACTATTCTGCAAGACTAGTCTGAGCTTAAGTACTCTATCACACACTCTGACTACCTCTATGACCTTATCCACCCATTTCTCTGCAAGAAGTATGCCCACACCACCTACTCCATCAGTGTTACCTTCCCAGAAAATTTTATACCTATATATATATATATATATATATATATATATATCATCATCATCGTTTAACGTTCACTTTCTATGCTAGCATGGGTTGGACGATTTGACTGAGGACTGGCGAACCAGATGGTTGCACCAGGCTCCAATCTGATCTGGCAGAGTTTCTACAGATGGATGCCCTTCCTAACGCCAATCACTCCCAGAGTGTAGCGGGTGCTCTTACGTGTCACTGGCACGAGGGCCAGTCTGTCGGTAGTGGCAACAGCCACGTTCAAATGGTGTTTTTTACGTGCCACCTGCACCGGAGTCAGTCAAGCGGCACTGACAATGACCTCGCTCAAATGTTTTGTTCACGTGCCACCAGCACAAGTGCCGGTAAGGTGACACTGGTAACAATCATGCTCAAATGGTACTTTATACGTGCCACTGGGATGGAAGCCAGACAGCTGCTCGGACGGTGCTGTTAGTGCTCCACAGGCACAGGTGTCAGTCATCGAATTTGATTCAATTTTGATTTCACTTGCCCCAACAGGTCTTCGCAAGCAGAGTTTAGTGTCCAATGAAGGAAGGTTGGCATGGGTGCCAGTCGTCAAACTTGGTTCGATATATGATGGGTTTCTTTCAGTTTCCATCTACCAAATCCACTCACAAAGCTTTGGTTGGTCTGAGGCTATACCTAAAGATATTTGCCCAAGGTGCCACACAGTGGGACGGAACCCAGAATCATGTGGTGGGAAGCAAGCTTCTTACTACATAGCCACTGGAAATTCATTGTATTTTCTAAGGAGTGTACTTTTCATCTTTGCTACTGATAAAGTTGTTCAAATTCATTTCAATTCAGATTTAAAAGTACTTACTGATAGATATCTATCTTATTAAAAATAATATTGATGAATTTCATTTCTTCACTAGACTGGCAATAGTTAGAACTCTTAGCAATTTTGATAATGCTCTATTTTCTATATAAGCTTTGGTACAATACTTACTGTGAGTTGGAAAACTGGTCAAGTTGTTTGGGCTGACAGTATTCATTCTGCCTCTGTAATTTGAGTTTAAATACCATCAAGTTAGCTTTACCTTTCATCCCTTTTTTGGTAGATAAAATATCAATACTTGAGAAAGAGAGACTATTTTCTGTCTTTCTGGAAGAGTTGAACGTGTTGGGTTTTCCAGGTTTAAATGCCCAAAACACACCACATGGCATGATAATGTCCCTACAACCCCAACAAGAGTTCACATCAATCACTATACTATTATTAATGTCATATAATATTGATACTCTTTTAGACTATGTTAAGTCCACTTTATTTTGGGCTCTGCTAGACTTACTCATCATGTACTAAATGAAAACTAACTGTCAGTAGAGATCCAACAGGGTACTTTTATAGATTGTAGTGAACTATGATATATGCTTCACTATACTTGAATGACAATCAAACTTTATATATATGTATGTATGTATGTATGTATGTATGTATGTATGTATGTAGGTAGGTAGGTAGGTAGGTAGGTATGTAGGTAGGTGGGTAGGTAGGTAAGTAGGTAGGTGGGTGGGTGAAAACAGTTTGATTCAAATTCCTTGATACTTTAAGTTTCAAAGCGTGGTGCTAATCCTCAGCCATTGGAAATTTGAATAAGAAATCAGTTGGAGAAAGTTAATTGTTATTACCAGAAGGTGGGCTGCAATTGGTTACCTAATTATATTACTTCCAAGAAAAGTTGACCTCAGGCCTCAATATAATCAACATTAGAATTAATAAACATTTTCAACAAAATTTTTAAATTTTCATGTAAAATGGGAAATATTTCTTTGCACCTATAATTTCATTTATAATTTCCTTTCAAAGTTTGAGTTATTTGTAACTTGTGTTTTCAGTTGATAAATAGTGAGAGCTCAAAACATTCAAGGAAAACAGCTGAGGAAGATTTTTCATAATACATTCCTATAAATGGTTCTTGTTTTTTACAGGCAATATGCAAGATTTTAAAGACAATACTGGAGTTTATTATCCAGTATTTCACAAAGTTAAATTAGTAATGTCTTCCCCTTAGATAAGAACATCAGATGCTAAACCACTATCACTTTTTGGAGGCTCTCAACTCAGAAATGCTACTAAGGAGATATTCATTGAATGTACAATATTCTTAAAGCATACACAAGTCATGAGAACATAAAATAACAAAATGAACTGAACTGCTGAGAGATAATTGCTTTTGTTCAGAATACAGTGCAACACCCATGACTTAAAATAAACCATCAGATCAACTGGTTAATCATTCAACCACGGTAGTGGTTGAATATATTAAGTCCACCATTTCATCAATCACAGCAGCTTCCAAGCTTCACCACTAATTCAATTCTCGACTAAATTGCAAACTGTTAATAGTTTTAAAGAGGACACCTCCTCAGTTACACTTTGGCACAAATAGTTTGAGATTTGGTTCAGAAGAAAAAAGTTACATCAAAATATCTGCAACCTCAAAGAGGGCAGTAAAGCAGATATTCATCTTCAATTAACATAAATTTTAAAATTTTAAATTAAAAGTATACCTTTCTTAGGCTTAAATGATAGAAAAATGCATGAGGAATTCAGAATTGCTAGTTGCATTGAACAAAAATTAGTAGAAAAAGAGTTATGAGGTAAAATGTTACGAAATTTCATATCAGTAAGTAAGGAAGTAGGGGAGTAACACTTAAGCAATAAGAATAAAGAATATAGTTCTAAAATGAATGCTTACTGTCTAAGGTGGCAAGCTAGCAGGACCGTTAGTGCACCAGGTGAAATGCTTAATGGCATTTTGTCTGTCTTAATGTTTTGGGGTTCAAATTTCGCCGAGGTCGACTTTGACGTACAGATTATTTAATTCATTTCTTTTAGCTAAACACTTTCAAACTTCAGATACTGGTAGAATATGTCACATATAACAGGGTTTATTCTTAACGTTTTTGACAAAATTTAGTATTCTAGGAGCGGTATTTCGTCTGTCTTTACATTCTAAGTTCAAATTCTGCTGTGATCGACTTTGCCTTTCATCCATTTCGGATCTATTCAATTAGACATACAGATTATTTAATTCATTTTTTTTAACTAAACACTTTCAAACTTCCAATACTGTTAGAATGTGTCACATAGAACAGGGTTTACTCTTAACGTTTCTGACAAAATTTTATATTTTAGAAGTTATTTCGCCACAAGTTACAGAGTGACAATGGACAAATTTGTGTTTGATAAGTGCCAATACATGAAACTCTCAGCTTTTGACTTATTCTCTAACTTCTGCCAATGATATATATATACAAATTACATATATGTGTAAAAGAAATCTCATCCCGCAATCAAACCAATGAAAGAGCCTCTACTTAGTCGCTCGACATGCTCAAAATAGCAGCCAAAGTATCCCCTACCTAAATCACACGCCCATTGTATGTAATGTCCAAGATTATCCCGAGAAAGACGGTTTTCTGAAGGCTGGAATGTCTTTGGTGATACGTTTGCAGTATCAGGGTTTATTTGAGGCTAAATAACAACAACATTATGGTCAATTTCTATATTAACACGTGCATGATTTTCACTACGAAAAAAATTGGATTTTTTGCATGGAATCAAGTACCCTGGCCTCCTAATATGCTGAAAATCCCTTATTTTGGTTCGAAAAAAATGAAGTGGGGTTCCTCCCCCCACACACACAATCCCGAAATCATTGGAAATTTTTTTTTCGTTGAATGAATTCCTATGGCCTCCTAATATTGCAAAATCAGGTTACTTAAGGTGAGCCTAGTAACTGATGGTTTTGGGGTCTTGTTGTTTGTAACTTTTGGTCAGCCATGGTGCAAGCAACAACATGGTAAAAATTCCAGCCATTAATTTGGTGTGGATGGGTAATATCAAATAATTCAATCACAACATATATTTAAATTAAACACGAAAAAAATTGAAATATTATCATCACTTACATGGAAAAATTGAAATATTATCTTTCAGTAGTTTATAAGGTAAAATCTTAAATTGTTAATTGACACATTATTAATTATCTTATAACAGCAATGCCTGGAAAAATCATGGATTACATGGAAAAATGCGAGCATGAAAAGTCATATTCTTAAGATTATAAACATGGAAAAGTACAGGACAAGTTATTACACCTGTAAAAGTATAGGACAAGCTATTACTTCTAGTAAAGTAAAGAATAAGAAACTTTTTACTTAAAATATTGCAGCTAAAATTAAAATTTGAATATTAAAACTTATTTTATTATAGTTTACAAATAATACTATACTTATTTAAGTAAAATTTGGCTAACTTACTACCTTAAATACAGAAAAAAAGTGACTAATTAGACAAACTTACAAATCAGCTGAAAAGTTTTGTACAATAAATTTAAAAGATGAGAACTGTAAAGAGTGATAAATTAGAAGAACTGGCATTCTATGCTGCAATATTTTAAGTAAGGAGTTTCTTATTCTTTACTTTACTAGAAGTAATAGCTTGTCCTATACTTTTACAGGTGTAATAACTTGTCCTGTACTTTTCCAGGTTTATAATCTTAAGAATATGACTTTTCATGCTTGCATTTTGCCATGTAATGATATATTAACATCCCTTTCTGGTATGACGTTCAAAAAGTCATTAAGTAAACTTTTATTCTATTTGTAATAGAAAGAAGGGTACAAATTTCAAACTGCTGTGATGTGGCATAAATGTTTTGATTATATCTGCTGATATAAATTGATAAATACATTTGAAAGTTTTGCACACAGTAATAGCTTGCTGGTTGGAACCTGTTTCATCAAGAGAGTTGAATACTCATATATGGTTGATGTAATACAATAGCATATTACTTTGACACAGGTATATTAAGAAGTTCACTTCAGAACCCTCTGGTTTCAGGTTCAGTTTCCCAGCATAGCATCTTGGACAAATGTCTTCCAAAACAGATCAAAGCCTTGTGACAAACTGCACTAAATAAAACACACACACACACACACACATACACACATGAGGTGTTCCCGGACTCCCTTCGAAATATCTTATGTAGCAATACACTGATCCCACTTTTGGAATTTGACCTAGAAGTAATTTTCTGTAGACAAGTCGAGGACATTCTGCAATTCACTCTGGTTCTCAACAATGGTGTTAAAACAGCAACCTTTGAGCTACGTTTTCATCTTGGGGAAGAGATGGAAGTCTGCAGGTGCTAAATCTGGTGAATAGGGTGAGTGTGGAAGTGATACCACATTGTTCTTTGCGAGAAAGTTACAAGTGAGGAGAATTCAGTAACAGGATGCATTGTCATCATCAAGAATCCAATTCTTCATGCTTCACAGATTCAGTCACTTTCACCAAATGTCCTCCTTCAGAGGTTTCAAAACATCACAATACAACTCTAAATTGATAGTCTGGCCCTGGAGGATGAATTCTCAATGCACAATACCACATTTCTGGGAGTGACGCTTGTGGCAGGTCTTCCAGATTGTTCGTCATCTTCCAAGGATGTTCTCCTGCTTTTGAAGCACCCATGTCACTTGAAACATTGCATACAACTCATTGCCTCATCACCATAAGCATACTGAAGCATGCTCAAAGTCTCTGTAGTAGACTTCCCAAGTTTAACACAAAATTTCATGTTGGCTCTTTGTTCTGGCCCATGACAAAATCACCGACTACATCATATACATGATCATAAAAACACAAATTTCACAACTTGAAAGTAAACACAGTGATGTCACTTGGTACCCTGCCTCACGAAGGCCATTGCTAGCTCTCACTGTGCATGCAACCATGTGCTGCCATCTGTTGACGTACTACAAAACTCGTCTGGAAATTTTTTGATGCCACCTCGTATGTGTGTGTGTGTGTGTGTGTGTGTGTGTGTGTGTGTGTGTGTGTATATGATTTGTATTTAAAAAGAATTAATTAAATAACTATTGGACATATGCTAATATTTTACCATAACAGATACAATAAATATCTATTATTTTATCAGCAACTGAAATCAAAATATTTAAAATTATGAAAAATATAGAATGAGTGATAAAACAAAACATGGGAAACAATTATGACAAAATAAAATATGGAAAAGAGAAAGATGAAAAATGTATAATAAATTAATGTATACAGACACATATACATACCTACATGGATAGACATACATAACAAATATACATATGTATGTATTTATCTGTCTGTGTCTCTGTCTGTCTGTGTCTGTGTCTCTGTCTGTCTGTCTGTCTGTCTGTCTGTCTCTCTCTCTCTCTCTCTCTCTATCTGTCTGTCTGTCTGTCTGTCTCTATAGATATATACACACACACACATACACATATAGGCTGACAATGAAAGAGTGATGCTAGAGCAGTGAAATCTTACATGCATTTACTTCAACCCTTCTTATTAATAACTGCATTGTTTCTCTCCAGGTAAACTGACATCTCAATGTTCAAAGAATACTTTCAAAGGAACTAGTAGCGACTTCTCTTAAAAATGAATAAAATTTGACATCGTGGTATTATCAAGTACCTGTTAAAAAAAGATCTGCCGCCCAATGACATTCATATTGACATGGTTGCTACATTAGGGGATGATGCCCTAATGCAAAAGTGGGCAGCTGAATTTAGGAGGTTAACAGAAAGTGTTGAAGATAACTCAATGTCTGGACATCTTCCAACAGCCAATAACTGGGGAAACATTGATCGTATTCACCACATGGTGATGGATTATACCACATGGTTCACCATATGGTGATGGCAATTGACTATAAATCAAATAGCCAATGCTATTAGTATATCCCATAAGAGAGTTGAGAATATTCTTCTGCACAACGAACTTGACATGATGGAAGTTTCTACTCGATGGGTGCTACATCGGACACCTGATCAAGAGTACACCAAGCTGATCACATGACAGGAAAATCTGACATAGTTTGAGGCAGATTCAGGTGGTTTCCTTGAATATTTCCTAATCCTGAATGAATGTTGGCTTGACTTCATCACTTTGAACCAGAGACAAAGAGACAATCCATGCAGTGGAAGCACCCCCTCCTCACCCACTACAAAAAGGCCAAAGTCATTTCATCAGCAGGGAAGGTGATGGCCTCAGCTTTTTGGGATCAAAATGCATTAAGTTTATTGAGTTTCTCCAAAAGGGTCACTCCATCAATGGAGAGTTCAATACCAACTTGCTGAGGCAGTTACGAAAGGCTATCAAGACCAAACACTCAAGAAAACTGACAGAAAATGTCTTGTTACAACAGAACAATGCTCCAGCATACATGTCTTTGCTTTCAATGGCTGCTGTGTATGACTGAGGCTTTCAGCTGGTTGGTCACCCTCCCAGTTCTCCTGATTTGGCCCCATCTGACAATCAGCTGTTCCCAACATGGAAAAATGTTTGGTTGGGAACCAGTATTGCTGTGATGATGACATCATATCTGCCATTGATGATATTTTGGATCAATAGAATGAAAGCTTCTCCAATGGGATTGAAGCACTGCAACACCAATGGAAGAAGTATGTGAACTGCAAGGGAGATGATGTTGAAAACAAACCTCATTTGGTCACATTCCATGAAAGTGTCATGGTCAGCCTTTGAACTTTTCAGCCGAACCTCATAGAAGGTAACTCTTGACTTTTTCTAGTGAAAGGGTACATGCAAATATACACATATATACATACATGATGGCACTCCGTCGCTTACGATGTCGAGGGTTCCAGTTGATCCGATCAACGGAACAGCCTGCTCGTGAAATTAACGTGCAAGTGGCTGAGCACTCCACAGACACATGTACCCTTAACATAGTTCTCGGGGATATTCAGCGTGACACAGTGTGACAAGGCTGACCCTTTGAATTACAGGCACAACAGTATACATACATACATACATGATATATAAATATGAAGTTATATTTCAAAAAAAATTTGAAACATAGCTTTAACTATATCATGTTTGACCATTACAAAACAAATTATTTCTCATCTCTAAGTTTCTAAATTATAATGAAGTAAACAACATGCAATTGTTGCTGATAAAAACAAAGTTTCTAAAATGAATAGTGAAATTTGAAGGTTTGCTTTTGTCCAGTGGTAGAATGTCTGTTATGCCTTCAGAAGATGTGGGTTTGTGTCCTACAGGAAACTTTCTACTTTCTCTATCCTAAGGAGTTTTTTAAAACATTATTATCTAGTCTGCACTCTACTGTAAAAATGAATTAGTTCACATCTCTCGAGGTTCCTAAATTCTTAAGCCTTTTGAAATACAGGTACTAATTTTTGCCAACTGAGTGGACTGGAGCAACGTGCGATAAAATAACTTACTCAAGGACACATGTCGCTGAGAATTGAACTCATGACCTTATGATCATGGTCTAAATACCTTAACCACTTAGTCATGTGCCTTCACACACACACATATGCATGCACACACACACACACACACATGCACACACACACACACATGCATGCACACACACACACACACAAACACATATGCACACGTGCACACACACACACACACACATGATATATGATGTTAGAGCCAAAGCAGAAACATTTTCACAGGAAGAAGTAGATAGCATGGCTTACATAATAAAACTTAAATACATCCCCTGCCCCAGAGATCAAACCATTGTAGAGGAACATGTTAATGAAATTACCAACAACTTAGTGGAAATAAATAAAGTTGATCTCACAGAACTTGAAGAGTGAATAATTGCTGATTTGGATTTGGGCGCAGCTTGTATAAATTAAAGCAAAAATAAAGTATGATAATACTAATAATAACAATTCCTGTAATATTAAAAATAATCTTAAGAATAGGAATAATAATGTAGATAACTGTGATTGAAGAAACACTATCAATGTCTACCTAACAGGATACTATCTTAGAAAAGATGTCATCTATAGATGCAATGTCTATAAGGCAGTTTTTGCAGTGAATATAAAGACAAGACCAGCAACTCACTAAAAGTAAAGAAGAGGAACATTGTAATGCTGTAATATACAGGGAGACAGAAAAATCCAGCATAGTTGGTCATTTGTGGAGAGAAAAGGGGAGTTACTAATAGTTGTGGAATAAGTTCAAAATAATAGATAGAGAGGAACACTGGAAAATAAGATATTTGAAAAAGATCAACATATATGCTGGACTTTGATAACCTCCTCAGTAGGTCTAACATAGAGGTGGATATCATAAGAGAACCTTTAATTGAGAAAGAAAGCATATTTAGCCTATGACCATAATTGCAACATATCATATTAAAGCTATCTTTAAGAGAGCATGTTTGCACAACACATATTTACACACACAAACATATATATATATATATATATATATATATATATATATATATATATATATATTTGTTTTGCAAGATTTTTGATGTGAAATCGTAACTCCATCCACCAGAGTATTAAGGTTACGACAGACTACCATACTAAACACCCTAACCATAGATTATCTGTACTAGATACTGAACTCTGGCTAGAAACTGAGAATAATAAAACCCGAATCCTTCATTCACACTATGCAAAACCTATGGCCTCCAAATACCTGATCCACCGGAACTCAGCTATCGTGGACAATGCCAAATTCAATATATTGATGGCAGACCTCGTCAGAGTAATGCGAAATGTGTCCTGCATGTGCAACCCTACAGAGTTAAAGAGACATATACATTTCGTTCACCGCATGCAGTTCTCAGGTTACAGCCATAAAGAAAGGATCAGAGTATACAAAGGAGCTATGAAGAAGTTTGAAACCATCAAACGTAACGATAGGAATGGGATTTGCCCACTCTATAGGAGCAAATCATGGAACAACATTGAAAGGATTAAGAAGAAAATAGGGAAGGCCAACTCATGGTATGATAGCCACAAATACCAGAGCGTCATGTTCGTCGACACCACCCCAAGGGGCAAACTGGCATACCGCATTAGAAGGGCCCTAGGCAAACTTAAGCTAAGAATTAAGGTTGTTGAAAGGCTAGGCAACCCTATCAAATCCCTTATCAGTAGAACCTACCCTTTTAGTAGAACCCCCTGCACTGATAGGAACTGTACTGTATGTAGATTTTGCTCTTGCAAATAGTCGATGATAAAAGCTCTGTAATTAAGCTGTCAAGACAGGAGAAAATATACACATTAGGTTCATAACTATACAGTGGCATGTCTAGGTTGAGTAAAAGCCATGTGGAGCTGAGCTGCTGGCCGCCACACGTGTGAATCAGCTAGTCTCTGTGCAAATTGCTAGGTAAAAGTGGAGATGCCATTTCACTTGATTGTCTACAACATTCAGTGAAGTTGGAGCTAAAAACATGCCTATTCATAAGTCTTGATAGCAACTTCTACAAGCTTCTTGAATGATCCATCATGTGATGTTTGGCTACTGATTGATCCATAACTCGGCCAATCAAATGAAAAAGTTTGGCAAGATGATTCAGTTTCAAATTTTGCTAGTTTCTTCATTACTTGCAGAAAATTGGATATTTTTTAAAATGAAATTTTCTACAAACATCTCTCATATAGTGTAGATTACAATTATATAGGAATTTAATGAAGAAAAAAGTGGTTGGCATGCCCACATATATACTACAAAATGAAACTTGAAATTTCTTTTCTTTTTGCACATTGAATTCCAAAATAATTATAATATATATCACTTTGTAGTATATATGTGGGCACGCCGACCAGTTTTTTTCCACATTAAATCCCTATATAATTGTAATCTACACCATATGAGAGATGTTTGTATAATAATAATAATAATAATAATAATAATAATAATAATATCGAAAAATACCTTAGGAACGAGAACCCCAGTTTGAAACTTCCCCAAGACACCTGATAAAGGCTGGAGGGTACCCGAGTCGCCTACATTTGAGGCGATCGCAAAGGTCAACCCAACAGGAGTGCAATGGAAGGGCCTCATGCTGGGAGAACCACCTTGCTGATCATGGTTTACCCCTGCGCCAGGTAAGTATTAATAATAATAACATCGAAAAATACCTTAGGAATGAGAACCCAGGTTTGAAACTACCCCAAGACACCTGATGAAGGCTGGAGGGTATATCAGCCAAAACGTTGTGTTAACAACAAACAAGGTGAGGACAAATATCCATCAAATGTAAATAATGTACATAACTCCTCATCTCTTAAATATAGAACTGTATTACCACTTGTAAGGTATGTGTAGAAAATTTTGTTAAGCATACCCAATTTGCTGAAAGTTATAAAGAAACACAGCTAACTCATGTGAATTTTCCGACACTCCTCCCCACTTCAGAAAAATTTTTCATAACAACTTCTGATATAATTGAGTTTGAGATATAATGGGTTTGAGCTGTCATTGTGGTAAGCTCCTCGACTTCACAGGCCTGTACAGTCTTTTTTGCTGCTTGAATGCGGGTCACTTCACACGTCACACAGAGTTAAACCTTATACTCAAGAGGAACTTGGTCTGGGCAAACATCCCCTCCATCTTGGAACCATTATGGGTTGTCCAGATGTGATAGGAAAAGACCTGACAGCCTCACCTGTGCCCCTGGTCAAGTGACAGATGCCTTCTCTGGGATGTCACAGTGAGCGACTCCTTAGCTTCTTCTCACATCCTGAATGTTGTGGCCACGGTGAGACCCACAGCTTCTGAGACTGAATGGAACGAAATCCTGAAGTACCACGATCTGTCGGCCAACTACATTTTCCTTCCTATGGCGTTTCAAGATGTTTGGTGGGGTTGGACCACTGACTGCGAGATTCCTGTCTTCACTGGCAGCTCGCCTAGTAGAGGTAACTGGTAAAGCTTGTGAGGGTGCTTGATTGTTCCATGCCGCAACACTGCAAGCATGCTGGTGTACCTCAAGAAAATTTCAGTCTAAGGTGGTGAATTGTTTTTTTTTTGTTTTTTTTCTTCTTTTCACTCTTATGTATATATTTAAGTATAAATTTTAAAAAATTGAAATCTATACTATCTGAAAGATATTTGCAGAAAGTTTCTTTAAAAAGTATCCATTTTTCTCAAGTTAGGAGAAAACAAAATTAGTAGGGCACACTTGTGTAGATATGCCTATATACATATATATGCATACGTATTAATACATAAATACATACATAGACATTTACATAAAACCACTTACATATATACACCCCTCCTTCACGCTGTCTGTTTGTCTCTCCGTCCGTCGATCTATCTATCTATCTAATTGTTAATTTTTAAAAACTTTATCATTCCATTTTGAAAATAATTCTTTTTGACATTTCTGTGAAAGAACCTTATTCGGAAGCGAGTTTTGTTATCAGTTGCAGAAACGAAAAATAAATAAATAAACAAATAAATAAATAAATAAAATAAAATAAAATCTAAAACGTCTCTTATCTGCTAAATATTTCTTTACTGTGCATTTTTTACACTCACTATGTGTCTTTTAAAACCTTGTAGGAATATGTAAAACTATTGGTCTGCAAGCAGACAATGTAACTGGCATATTTCAAATTTCCCATTCTGGTATGTTTCATGCGCGTTTCAAACTTGATATAAACACAAGTGCTATGAGATGGTTTCGAATTCAATTGCAGGAAAAAGTTACCTGTAAGAGGCTGCCATCCTTGCAATGAATGTATTTCTCTCATTCACTAAATACTTCGAAAACCAGGGTTAAACACCGGACTATTACGAGTCTATAATAGGAAGTAAATGGATCATAACTACGGTTCAGAAAAGCTATTTCGATATTCAAGTAAGTGGATTGTGATCTACGCAAGACATTTACCTTTTAGCATGGTTTAATACATGTAATTAGGGTCCTGTTGTTTTTGAGAAAAATTTTCGTTAACGAAATCAACAGGAGCGTGATATATTGCAAACTACATAATTTAGTCATGGCCTATTGTCTTGTTTATGTCTTTTCTTAACTCACTTTTCTTTTGGCAAGGTTAATATATACAAAATTGTTATCTTTCGATACTGAGTTACTTTTAAGACTACGTCCACATGAAAAACTGAATGTGTGCTTGTCTTTAATTCAGTAATGTTACTGTATGAAACTGGTTCTGCCTGGATTTTTAATTAGCAAACCATAAAGGTGTGTGATTATAAAAGGCTTTGGTACAACTGAGTCCCATATGCGCTGGAAAGGAAAAAACAAATTGACTTCTTTTTTCCCCATCTCAACTTACAATCGGCCCATTTTGATTTTATCAAACATTTGTATATTTTCTAAAAGAAAAATTACGAGTTATTCTCATTGCTTAGACAAATGGAATCTGGAGAAACATTTGGTATTTGCGTCAAACGAAAATTAAGTGCTATTTCACTTTATTCAAACTTTTCAAACATCAGTTTTCAGGAAGATAATCCTATTTTCAATCGTTTAAGCAATGATGACAACGATTTTAATAATTCAAGCAATGATGCCAATGATCATAATACTAATGCTGTGAATAACGGTGATTGTGATACGAACAGAGATATCGATGATGTCAACTTTACCAACAATGCTAATGGCACAGAAACTGACGCACATACAGGTGAAACCAGCATAGGCCATTATGTTGCTGAAACTTCTTCTGTCACAATGGGTTCACACCTAACAATACCTTCCATTTTTGACGAAATAATGAGAGGTCGACGAAAATCTGTGCATTCATCTCAAAGATATGACATCGACTCTTTAGGAACAACGTAAGTTGAAACAATTTTTCTTTTGATTTTAATTTCAATGAAGAGTTTACAAATGTATTCCATCAATACGGTAATTTCTAAAAGGTGCGGGATAGTTTGTTACTTGACAAAAATAATTAAATTATATTTTCGAAAAATAAAAGAGAACTAAGATCTTATAGAGCCTTTATATAAGGCATAATTTGATTGTAAACATGACAATCCAACTAAATTTGGAGAAGTGTTGAGTTTTTCTACCTTCCAATAATTTTCGGTAATATAGTCTATAAAAAAGTCAATTTTTTTATTATGATTGTATGAAATAAATAAATAGCTCCTTTTTTTTTCAGAAAACGTTTTTTAAATTATAACTTCGTCATAAATTTTTTATTTGAAAATTATTTTTAATAACAATAATGGTTTCATATTTTGGCACAAGACCATCGATTTTGTGACAGAGTGTAGTCGAACCATATTTGCTCTAAGGCTCGTGTACCTCGTCTCTTTCCCAAATATTTCTAAAGAGTAATCTTTACATATTTTAGATTTCTTTTAGAGAAGAATATTCTTCAGACCCCCCCCCCCACAAAAAAATGAAAATATCATCACATTTATAAAAAGTGGGGTTTTATTTCACTTACTGACGCCAAATGAAGAATATAGGAAAAAAATAGGAAACTTCATTGCATTGAAGATGAAATATGGGTGATGTTTATCATCCAAAGATATAAAATGTTACCAAAAACCATGAAGCTCATGTTTCTTAATGATAATTAAGCATAATTTATTGAATAATGAAATATCTCATAATTTTCTATTGTTTAAATTATATATAGGTTGAAGTATATTAATATATCTTTAGGCGCAGGAGTGGCTGTGTGGTAAGTAGCTTGCTTACCAACCACATGGTTCCACGTTCAGTCCCACTATAGTGTCTTCCACTATAGCCTCAGGCTGCACCAAAGCCTTGTGAGTGAATTTGGTAGATGGAAACTGAAAGAAGCCTGTCGTATATATATATATATATATATATATATATATACATATATATATATATATATATATATATGTGTGTGTGTGTGTGTGTGTGTGTGTGTGTGTGTGTGTGTGGTTGTCACCCAATATTGCTTGACAACTGATGCTGGTGTGTTTATGTCCCCGTAACTTAACAGTTCGGCAAAAGACCGATAGAATAAGTACTAGGCTTACAAAGAATAAGTCCTGGGGTCGATTTGCTCGACCAAAGGCAGTGCTCCAACATGGCTGCAATCAAATGACTGAAACAAGTAAAAGAATAAAAGAATGTAGTGGGAATTCCATCCCTAACCACTAGATAGTCAAGCTCCAGGTATGAACCACCATAGTTTCATGTGATTGATCTATGAATCGATTGATTAATCAGCATGAGCCTCTACATGATGTAGTTTTCTCGAGTGTTCTAAAATTTAGCCTCTCGTCCCCAATAAAAATTGTTTTGGTGCATTGACTCATTGCAGAGTGTTGAAGATGGCTGGCTAACTCCCAAGCCTTCTCTTTTGCTGTACTGCCAGACCGTTCTAAACATTTGTGCAGAATAACTCCAGGTTCTCAGGCAGACTTTTTACAAACATTCACACAATGTCTCGTAAGTAACATCTAGGGATGTTGCATGGTTTTTTTTATCTCTCCCGGTCACCAATGTGACAAATCTTATTAATAGTATTGTTCATTCTTTATAACCAACACCAAATATCTTATGTCCAGCAATAAATATCAATTTAAATGTTCATGAGTTTGCTTCAGTTATTCTACATGTAGCTTTCTCCCAACAAAGAAAAATCCAGCAACGATACATTCTCCAAGACACAAGCAAGCAAAATCTTGCAACAATATCATCATAGTCATCATTTAACATCCGTTGTCCATGCTAGCATGGGTTGGACAGTTTGACTGGGCAGGCACGCTAGAAAGCTGCACCAGACTCCAGTCTGATTTGGCATGGTTTTCTACAGCTGGATGCCCTTTCTAATGCCAATCACTCTGAGAGTGTAGTGGGTGCTTTTACGTACCACCAGCACAGATGCCAATTTGCATGACACCATTATCTGCCACGACTGCGATTTTGCTCGGTTTGGTGGGTCTTTTTCTCAAGCATGACATAATGCCTCCTTGAGACCCAACACTCAAAAGGAATTCAGTCACTTTGTCTCTGTGAGGTCCAATGCTCAAAAGGAACTCAGCCACTTTGCCTTCGTGAGGTCCAGTGCTTGAAAGGTGTACTCTACATGCACCAGCACAGGTGCACTTGGCTTGATGGGTCCTCTCAAGCACAGCACATCGCCAAAGGTCTCAGTCATTAGTCACTGTCTCTGTGAGACTCAAAGTTCGAAGATCATGCTTCACCACCTTGTTCCATGTCTTCCTGGGTCTGCCTCTACCACTTGTTCCCTCCACAGAGATTGGCACTTGTTTATACAGCTGTCCTCATCCATACGTATCATACGACCAAACCAGTGCAGTCGTCTCTCTTGTGCACCACATCTGATGCCTCTTATGCCTAACTTTTCTCTCAAGATGCTCACACTCTGCTGAACATGTTGTTGGCACTCCGTCGCTTACGATGTCGAGGGTTCCAGTTGATCCGATCAATGGAACAGCCTGCTCATGAAATTAATGTGCAAGTGGCTGAGCACTCCACAGACACGTGTACCATTAACGTAGTTCTCGGGGATATTTAGCGTGATACAGTGTGACATGGCTGACCCTTTGAAATACAGGTACAACAGAAACAGGAAGATTGAGTGAGAGAAAGTTGTGGTGAAAGAGTACAGCAGGGTTCGCCACTATCCCCTGCCGGAGCCTTGTGGAGCTTTAGGTGTTTTCGCTCAATAAACACTCACAACGCCCGGTCTGGGAATCGAAACCGCGATCCTATGACCGCGAGTCCGCTGCCCTAACCACTGGGCCATTGTGCCTCCACTCTGCTGAACATACACACTGACATTGCACATCCAACAAAGCATACTGGCTTCATTTCTTTCAACATTACACATCTCCTCACCTGTCACAGCCCATGTTTCACTGCCATGCAGCATAGCTGTTCACATACAGGCATCAAACAATCTGCCTTTCATTCTGAGAGAGAAGCCCTTTGTTGCCAGCAGAGGTAGGAGCTATCTGAACTTTGCCCATCCTAATCTTATTCTCACAGCTATGCTCTCGGAGCATCCACCTTTACCACTGACTTGGTCACCTAGATAACAAAAACTATCTACTACCTCTAGCTTGCTCCCCTGGTAGTTGATGGAGTCTATTTTCTGCCCATTTGCAATGTTTATTGTACTTGTGCATCTTCCACATACAAAAGCTAGTTTTCCCGTTAACCTTCCCCTGATGTTGCTGCACTGAGTGCATCTTATGGAATTTCAACTTATACCTTTTCTACAGATTGAGCAGGGCCATATACCTGAAGGGATTTGTAATTTGTCTGCCTTCCTACTTACTAAGACTTTGGATTTTGCTAGGTTGTCTCTAAATCCCTTCGATTCCAGACCTTGCTTCCATACCTGAAACTTCTCTAGTTCTGGTAGTGATTCACTTATAAGAGCAATGTCACCAGCATAGAGGAGCTCCCAAGGGCAGCTTGTCTTGAATTCCTCTGTTATTGCCTGGAGGACTATGATAAGCAATCGAGGGCTGAGGACCGATCCTTGGCGAACCTCTACTTCTACCTGGAATTCTTCACTATACTCATTGCTGACCCTCACCTTGCTGGTAGCATCCCTGTACATAGATTGTACAACTCTTACACAGCTCTTACCAACCAGTAGAGAGGCTAAAATATAGATGAATAATACCTTTTATAAATGAATATAAAAAAGTGCACCAAAGTATTTCTATTTGCTCCAAAGTGTGCTGAGAGTAAAAGAAGTTTCAGAACCATAGCTCTAACATGACTAAAAAGTTAAGAATCACCAACAGAGTTCAAAATAGTAATCTTTCTTTTTTTTTTTTACTTCTTTTTTTATTTGATTCAGTCATGTGGCCATGCTGGGGCACTGCCTTGGAGGATTTATGAATAATTTAATGCATCACTGCCCCTGTTTCCACAAATCCCATGTTTCTTATGATCATAGTCCATATTCCTGGGACGGTCACAGTGCAATCTGTAATATCCATGGACATCAGGTAGATCGTAGTTCATGTGTTCATTTTTTCAGGTAATATGGCTTTAACAGTGGAAGCAACAACTGTATAACCAAAGGATGTTTATCAATTTTCACTAATCGAAAGTTTTATTGAGGTATGTAGGCAGTTCTGTGTGTATCTTCAAAACAAGAGAAAATAATAACCAACTAAAAAAGAAAAAAATATTTTCCTATGCTACATGCTATATCATTGTACCACCAGAAGTAATTAAAAGGACCATTTAAGGAAACATTATTTGTTGACTCAGATAATGAACTTCTACAACAGAATAGGTTTACTTCCTGACTACATCTGAATTCATTGAGGACGTGCCTGCTGTGACCAAGGTCACACAAATAAACTATACTACCCATCCCAACATCTGCATACACAAATGAGTCCAACATCACCACACACTCCTCCCTCTCCTTTATTATTACCATTCCTTTCTCCCTTTCCATCACCTTCTTTCTTCCCTACCAAATACACACAGAACTGTCTAGACATACCCCAATAAACCTTTTGATTGGTGAAAATTGATAAACCTCATTTGGTTATGCATGTGTTGCTTCCAACGTTAGTGCCATATCACCTGAAGAAGTGAACAGATAAATTATGATCCACTTGGTGCCCATGGATGCTACATACTGTTCTGTAATCATCCTAAGAATATGGACTATGATTATAAGAAATGGATTTGCAGAAATGCATGTAGCGATGCATTAAATTTATTTGTAAATTCCATCCATGGATTATTATTACTATATATATGTACATCTATATGTGATAGGCTTCTTTCAGTTTCTACCTACCAAATCCACTCATAAGGCTCAAGTGGGACTGAACTTGGAAGTATGTGGTTGGGAAGCAAGCGTTTTACCAAACAGCCATGTCTGTGCCTATATATTCATAAACAGTTTCTATGAACAACCTTTTTCTCTCAAAAACATGCCAGTTTTATTTGATCAGGCTATGATTAATGGTATTCTTGCCATAATCATCCAGTCCTTTGAAAGAGTTTGTCTTTACCTTATCCAGTACATGTTTTTGAGGCAGATAAAGCAGTGATCATGTGAAATTCCTCTTTCAAGTATCATACAAAGTACCTTGCAGCATTTAGTTTTGTATATTTATCTTTTGAGGAGTTGAAATTCCGTTGAAGTCAACATTGTCTCTTATTCTTTTGGAGGAGGGTTTGATAAAATAAGAAGTTTAAATTTCATCAAAGTTAACACTGCCATTTATCCTTAGACAGCAGTAAAATTCATAATTACATTTAATCATCTGCTCCTATCCTTGTATTTCATAATCCCTTGAGATCCTTTTGTCTTTCCATTCCTCTGTGAAAAAATTCTCAAACTATGTAAAACATAAAAAAATGATCAATGCACATTAGGCTATATCTTATATATCAGTATCTATGAATTTCAATTCAACCTAGATCCCAACTGGTAGTAACATGTAAACTACACATGTTTTTCTAAGATTGATGATATCCAGCATTGACCTCATGGTTCACATACACATCACACTGTCTACATGTATAAAGAATACAACTTAGTCTTTACTTGTACTAGACACCAGCAACAAATACTTCCAGTTATTTTGATTCACAATCCCTATTGAACTATTTCAGGTACTACAAGTTGTTAGATTTGTCTTCTTTTTTTTTTTGTGTGTTGAAGCCATCTATCTCTGGACATGTGTACATCTTCTCTTAGTTCACATTCATATCATATTAGCACTGCTAGTGCAGTGACTGAAATTTTTATGATCATGATCTCTCTACAACAATTCTAAGAAAAACAACCTTTCTGAACCTATCACACCGGTTTCCAAACTTGATGGAAACCATCATATACAAATACTTCTTTAATAATCATCTTAACCTTTTAGCATTTAATCCAGCCATATCAGGCCCAAATATTCTACCCATTTTATGTTTAAACTGACTAGATCTGGCCTCTCATACCTATCCTACACTGTTCTAAACCTGAAGTCACATCATTGAAATCTCAAAGTTTTGAGATAATACCTGATTAATTCAAAATAATGTGAATAAATAAGCATTCCATTTCACAGAATAATGGGAATGCTTAAAGGTTAAACTATACCCCCAACCCTTTGTCAATTGGAGACTTACTGTCCTGCATCATACATTAAACGTTTCTTGATATTGATAACTTTGGCAAAAGTCATAATGTTACCCTTAACATCAGCAAGTCTTTTACTATTCCTAGAATAAGAAACTCAAATCTGAGTTATCCGCCTATGGATTGCCTCCTCCCATCTCATCTCTTGGATAAGAAGTTTCTTGTCAGACTGCTCTAGGGCACTGACCAATTTCTGACCCACATCCTATTATCAATGCATTATCCCAAGATTCAGTTGTGAACTACACCCTTCTGTCTATAACTTAATGACCATACTGCTGCCACTATTATCACCATGCACTCTTGTAAAAGTGTCATCCACCTTGAACAATAGCTGCTAAGTTTATTTTGTTACAGAATGTTATCTAAAAATTGCAGAATATATTCTATATTTTATAGACAACTCCCATCAATCTAATTATAATAAGACATTAAATGAAACAAAAATTATTTTAGAGAGGGAATTTATTCATAAAAACAAAAATCATTTAATACTTTTGTAAGTTTAAAAACGATGAATTCCATTTTTTTAATGAAATAAACGTTTATTATATTTCATTAAAAGATACCTTATCTCACAGAACCCCAGAATTTTTTCATAAAACTCTGGAGTTCCCTGAAATTCAATTTGGAAAACATCTATGGATTTCAGTGTCATCAACTTAGACATTTCCCACCAGATTTGCATAGCTTTCATGCACAGAGATTTTAAAAAAGAATCCATGTGCATATAACAGCCTAGCCTCTTTCAATGCCACTAAGTTACACATGTCTAGGAAACTGAATTGTTCTCCCACACTGTCTCTTCAGTCATGAACAACACAAAATTGAAATATTCAAAGTTACTACAACTGCTTGACACCTTGACTAGTTACTAAACCTCTATTAAGTAGAATTTATATTGAAGTACTGCTTACAATCTGGGACAGTTACTGCTCCTATATACAAGCACTCTAAATGAAGGGGAAAAGAAAAAGTTCACTTGCCAACACACTACAACAACTGACTCATAGATGTGTTATTTCTTCTCTCTGTGTTCTACTGATATTATAACATTATTGTTACTACTCCTCTGAACTAGATTGCTTCATACATCTTGTGCCCATTATCTTTACTTGCAGCAGTCTGAGGTGCTGCCTTGAAGAGTTTTTTAGTCAAATGAATCAACCCCAATACGTTTTTTTAAAGCCTGGTACTTATTCTCTTTATCTCTTTTGCAGAACTGCTAAGTAGCAGGGGTGGAAGCACACTAACATTGGTTGTCAAGGAGTGGTGGGGGACAAACATAAACACAAAGAGAGAGGGGGGGGAGAGAGAGAGAGAGAGAGAGAGAGAGAGACACACACACACACACACACACACACACACATGATGAGCTCTTTTCAGTTTCCATATAATGAATCCACTCACAAGGCTTTCATTGGCCCAAGACTATAATAAAAGACACTTGCCCAAGGTGCCATGCAATGGGACTGAACCTGGAACCATGTGGTTGGGAAGCAAGCTTCTTACCACACAGCCACATCCTATCAATTTTTTTCCTTTTCATTACAACTATTGTGACTTCACTCCCAGATCCTACATCAAACAGCTTTCATAATCATCCCTTTTCAAAATTAAAACTTTTTGGAATTATTCTCATACTTATGCTAGGGTTGTTAAGAGCTGTCATAACAATAGGTCTCCAAGAAAAGCAATACACTGGGGCTCCTGTGTGCACAATACAGTATACAATTAGTACTGGACTCTCAGACTTGTAGGGTTCTCAGGCAACTTCCCATTATGCCCATGTTTTGTGACAACACTGCTTTTGTTTTTACTGCAGATGTTAAGATACAGATGTTTAAAATGAACATCGATCCGTCTAAGAAAGTCTTCAAAGGTCACGAGTACCAGCTTTCCTTCACTAACTAATAATGAAAGGTACAAATACATCTAGAGGGTGAGCAAGTGTTTGAAAGGTCTTAATTTATAAAAGATTTTTAATTTGGATAATAGTATTTAGTATACATCATTCAGATAATAATATACATTCAGATAATAGTATACATCATTCAGGTAATATATTAAACCTCCATTTGAGAACTATATTCATGAGTGGCTTAAAGTTGCAAGCAGAAGATGTTGATGTTGGGTATGTATGAATATGGAATGTAAGAGTGGAGTACAAGGTTATGTCATTGGTGTAGGTTTGTAATTGGTTGGAGATAATAAAGAGACTGTTGTCTAATTAACTGAGCTAAAAAATTTGGTTAACATCAATGAAATATGTTACTAGTCAAGTGCAAAAGTTGATTTAATCAATTGTATCCCCTTACATGTGTGGCATTGTACACACTTAGAAATCAATCATCAAAATACAAGGAAAGATTTACGATTCTGATGAAGAAAATTAAATTAGATGGAATCTAGATTTAGTGTGAGAGGAAAGTTAAGTTTGATCACTGTTCTGTTATGGAGTTCATTCAGTATGGTGGAAGTTGCAGAGTTTGTTGCAATAGTGTGTTATAATAGGGTGAATGATAACAAACAAGTCTGCTTTTGTAGTCACTTGAGACTAATGGAAATGCACTCAACTTGTAAATAATCTAAGTTCATTTCAAACTGAATGCATTAAGATTACATGTTTTGTTTTCTTCTTTCAGTGCGGACACTGTTTATTCAACCTATTCTGCTCGTCCTTCTTTGATTGGTGATCGGCCGCTTGTACTGCAGGATTTTCTTTTTGCAGCTGCAGCTTTCATATGCCATTTGTTCACAATTGGTATTTCAGCAAGCATTGGAATAATTGTTATAGAATGGTTACGGGACTTCCCCGAATCCAGAACAATCTTACTTTCTATGCCACCTATGACTTTTGGAATTACAAGTGCAATTGGTAAAAAGATTTTAATTTTTCTAATTTGGTATTGAATGACTACTTTTTCCCTATTTCCATTTTTAAGGTTGCTATTTTCAAAAAAATTTCTCTAAGATTCATCTAATAACTTTTACAAAGGCACTTTTCATGTAGATGATGTATCTGAGCACTTAATCTCCATGTGGTACATATGCGCGCATGCACATTATTATCTTGAGTACACTTTAGTGTAGTGGGGATACACACTTTTGAAACAGAACTGTTAGGTATAACTTCTCATAACCTAGATCCTCTTGAGCAGTTGAGTTCAGTAGATTAATGAAGCATACATTGATTATAACGTTCTTTTGCTGTTTAAGTTGTGAACGTCGATGGTAATTTATATCCAGGCATATGGAACCAATAGTTTAGCTGTGACTGCTGGGCAACTGCCAGACTATTTCACACCCTATGGAGGCATATACTTTTGAAAACTTTGAGCTATTGCTTTAAGTTTGCAACACGAATCTTTATTATCAACTATTTGCATCCGACTCCCACCTAAATGGTGCCAGCTTTTGAGTTTCATAAACAGTTGCTTTGTCAAAAACCATGTAGAACACAAAACTACTAAATTTATTTTAAATTGCAGGAACAAATAATTTAGCAATCTGATTATCTTTATCTAATAGAAAAGAAAATATTTTGGCACACAAAGTATTTTGAACTAAAGGGCACTTGAATAAATTCATACATGTGCCAAGCAATTAAAAATTTATACCAACTAACATTTTTAATGTTTTTTAGCATAACCAACCCATCATGTTATGACAATATTTTCACATGTAGTCAAACAGAGAAAAAACTAAACAAATGGACAAACAAAATTAAATGCATAGCTTCCTTGTTAGGAAATAATCTTGTCAATTGAGTTGTTAAAATTCAAGTCACATGACAGTTTCAATTTTAGGCACCCCCCACCTGGTAGACACTGTTAATGGTTGGCCTTAGAAACCATGCCAAAGTTGACATTGGAGCTTGCTGCAGTCCTACAGCTCCTGAGATTCTGTCAAACTGTGCAGCCCAGCATGGGAAACAGACATTAAATGATAAAGATGGTGATGCCTCACTTTCTGTGCTTTTCCCTTTTGTAAACTTTGTCAACATTTAAATCAAATAAAGTGATTCCTTGACATGTTTAATTGATATAGTTGTTAAGTTACCTACATTGTTTAATCGATATAGTTGTTAAGTTGCCTAGTCTCTTTTGCAACATTAAGTTATGTAAGTTTTATAAATTTGAACTTTAAGAACTTAGCTACTGGTAGTGGATGTGTGAGAAGGATCTTTAGAGCAATTGAATCAAGCATTTGATGAGTGTTTTCCTATTTTGCATCACTGTTTTTCCCAAAATTCTTGTTACCCGTAACTATATTTTCAGTAGATTTTTTTCTTTATAATGTACGTGTAATATAAGAAGCCAAATAAGGAATTACATTGCTGTAGCTATGGGAATCTCTTTCCAACAAATTGTATGGTGATATCTAAGACAACATAGTAAAAAACTAGTTTTTCTTCAGTAGATCTTCCTGCATCTTCCGGGATTTCATATTCAAATTGCCATGTCTTTCTCTCATTTCTAACTTGTTCTGCTTCAAAGGCTGGTAGTATCTCTTATTTCTTAACGATCACACTAACATTGATCAAAAGTTGTTGAAAACCCATATCACACCTGCAGACCACAAGGTAATTCTTAGTCACTAGTTTTGTAGCTGAATTTAGGTCAGCCTTCTTATTTTTTGTAGTTTGTTTTTATGATTGCTTTTAAAATGTACCATTTAAAAAGGGGTACCACAAACTTGAACATACAAATTGCATCAAGTAAGCTTCAGTTTGGGAAATCTTACCCAATGGCTCCTGTAGAAGTTTCGTCAAAAATCTCCTTTAAAGTATCATATATATTACAAAAATGATATCTCAGTAGTTTCAATGCATCTCTCATTTTGTTTCACTCATTAGAAAATGTCAACACTGAGTCAAGGCAAAGAAGTAATCATAGATCTGCTAAAACAAACAAAATCTGAAGATACTATTTATTTCCAGGCAATATGTAGCTGTATCATTGATTACCAAATTTAAGGAGTCTAGAGGACTCTCTTTGATATGCCATTTTTAAAATCTTTCATGTTACTGCTGTTGTCATACCTTTGACCTTATAGATTTTCAGTTAGTACTCCTATTTGCTCAAGTTGCCCCAAAACAACTGTCATAAAAGCACCTGAACTCTTCTTTAATAGCACAAATCTCCTCTCCCTAAGTCCTCATATACAGGTTCATGTATCTCAGTATTTGATGGTTTGATTGCTTCAACAAAGGCACAAAATAATAGAACAATAGTTTGGCTGTTTGTGTGTTAAAATTTGCTACCCTATAGCAATTGCTAGAAGCTGTATAAGCTTGTATTGAATATTTTTCCATTATTTCTTTAACTTTAAATCTGTAAATATGTACCTTCATTTTAGGATCAGCTACATATTCTATAAACTGTAAATGATTGCTTGCACTGTTCAACTTCTTGTTTGTATCTCTGAATGACATAATTTGCATGTCAAGAATTCTGATTAAAACTATCAAACACTGCAAGATTTATCACCAATATTCTTCTTCATGCCTAATTGTCTACTGGTTTATAGCACCATTTGTTTTTCCTCTAGATAAATGCATTTCAAACTCAGTTATATCTGATAGTTTTCTAAATGGTTAGTATTCCTCTCACTTGAAGAAAGAATTTTTCCAGTGTTCATCTAGTCTTTTGAACGTATTTCTTACAGGGATGATGCACTATTTTGTTTTGCTAAACAACTTACAGCAAAAACAAAAACAAAAAAATCATGTATTTTGATGTTGAAGTTTTCAATCATTATTGGTACACTTATTTGGAATTTACTAGCCTTCTATTGTTTTTTTAATCATTGAGAAAATCTTTTGATACAACCTGCTATGGTCCATGTTGTATTGGGACAGTTAGCAAGATCACTTAAGGTATAATACCATCTTTTGCAAGCTTTGCAGTACTGGAACTTTTCTTGGCATTCTTTTTCCTTTATATGATTTCTAGAAATACCTCCAATATGCGAAACTTCTATCCCAGTTCTTATATATTTGTTGTTGGAGCATCACATTCAGATTCTCCAGTGTTAGTTTCAACAAAAGTACAGCTATGTTCTTGCTCCTAATTTGCTTTCTATATACAAAAGTATTTCAGGAAGAAATTTCTGGTTTTGCTTACTCTATGGCTGAGCCCTTTCTGGAAGCATTCTGGTTAGGCCTGTGTCTGATGATAATATCTCACTTTCTCCCACCAGTTTTGGAGGCCTGGAAGAGGTTAATGAGCACTACACTTACTCATTTGACTTTCCTTTAAAAATAGTTCCTGATATTGATAGTAATCATAGTTTCTTTGAAGTAACTACAACAAGGATGAAAGCTATTTTTATGTGTCTCTGGGTCACAATAACTAGTTAAAGTTAAAAATCTCATGTCCATCATCAGTAAACACCAAACTGGCATAAAGAACAAATACACACAGCAAAATTAAGTGATGAAGTGAATATGAACTAGAAACACTGCATGAAAACAAAGTCTTCAGTAGTGTAAGAATCCACTTGTATCATTAGAAAAAGGAATTAAACTGTAAATTTTGACTTTGAAAATCAAATCAATGTATTGATAGAATATTGAATATATCTTGACTATGTTTTTGAAAAGTTTACAAATCTTTATTCCTGATTAAAAAACAAAAACACGTGAAACTTTTATATTAATTTCAGGAAAAAGAGAACAAAGAAGTATACTAAATTTAGGCAGTCCAAGGAAATTTCCAAAGATTTATCCAGATTTTATGTGCTTTAATATTTCCTCTCTTTATTTTCAAAAGTTTTTGTTAAAAATCATAATTTTCTAATTTTCAAAATCATTATTAAAAACAAAATCCTTGATAAACTATAAATATTTACTGAAACAAATGCTTTCTGGCAATAAAATCAAAATAAAATGCTTGCTTCTTTTTAGCATTGACCTCCACAGCCAGCATACCATTGATGCCTTTGATCTAATTATATATGTTTCAATTGATATTATGTTTTCTATTGTTTACTTTCTCTTGTTCTAAAAATATGTATTATTAATACAGGTTGATGGCTGTTAGATCGATTGTTTTTGAACTGGTTTCAGCAATGGCTGGAGCTGAATTTGTAAACATGTGAGTCTGAGTACAGGTCACTGATATATGTTTTTAAATTTTATTTATTTATTTATTTATTTTTCAATTTCAAGACTCATTTTAAATATTTTTTAGTACAATGCATACTCTGTATGTATGTGCATTGCTGTGAATATTTATGTTTTTGTTTCTGATGTTTGTGTTTGCCACACACATACTGATAAACACCAGTGATAGAATATGAATGCAAGAAAATGATTTTTGTTCTTACTTCTAGATTGGTAGCCTGTATAAAACATTTTGTTACAGTCTGTATTGAGCATTTTGTTATCAATGATTATATACATGAATAATAAGATGTTGTGAAAGTGTAGTTTCACTTGAATTTTTATTAGTTTATTGCATATGGCTTTCACTAACACTGTTTTAAGAAGTTTCCCTGTCTATATATCAATATCTATGAAGTATGTATTTTCACCAAGGTAAACTCTCCCTGAGAAAATATTTGTATATCTTCATTGCAAAGATGACATATCTCATACAAAATTAGTGCCTGGATAATAGTTTTGTATTTTTACCAGTGAAACCTTTTTCAAGGAAAACATTTGCAAAGATATTATGAGATACTTGTAAGTTGTCATCTGTTCATAGTTATCAAATCTTTTAGCAATTAACTTAACTCTGTACAAAATGTTTTCAGTATATCTTCATCCTCAATCTCTTCTATTGATATCAGTAGGTAATAAAGAATGACAATATTGAGCTTTGTAAGAACTTTGTTGTATCATCCGTTCATTATAGCTGCTATATTTTTGGCATACTCAAACTTATCTGCAAATACAAAGTAAATGAGAACAAGCTATTTCAAGTTCTTTGGTTTCATACTTTTTGCCTTTTGGAGCTAATTTTTGACAGAGTAGTTGCTATGAGTAGTTATTTTGAACAAGTTGATATGACATTTTCTAAGTTACAGGAGAATAAAGCAAATACTTGCTCTAGCATATAAGAATGAAGTCAGGGTATTGCTGCAAGCCAGTATCTTTCCACAGAATGAATTCCTATATTATTGCCCCCTGCTGCAGCAAAAATATCTCCCACATACACAAGATCATCCAATTCTAGTGTAGGCAAACTACATGAAGGTCTCACTAGTGATGGTAACATGAAAAAAAGCACCAGTACATGCTGCAAAGTGGTTGAAATTAGGAAGGTCATTCAGCTGTAGAAGCCATGCCAATGCAGTCCTCGGGCCTATCAATCTATCCAACCCATGCTAGCATGGAACATGAACATTGAATGATGATGATAAAGAGAAGTAGAATCAGTTGAATTGACTCTTATCTTTTCTTGAAAAATAAAAAGCCAAGTATTAGATTTAAACTCAAAATTAAAGAGACAAATTTGAACATCGCAAAGCATTTAGTCCATTGACCTTCACAAGGAGAATATTAACATTTGTTTAAAATGTATTTTAGACCTAATGTAGTTAAAATTGATGCTAGATTTAAATAGAATTTTACCATCACAAGTGTATCTTCACAAATGTCTATCAATGCAACTTTTCCCACAACTTATATATGAATACTTTCAATGTAATACTTAGTGTAAGGAAAGTAAAAACTTCATGATGTTTTATTTCAGCTGATGATTATATCATTCACATGAACTTGAAGGATGTGATAATTTTCTACTATTGTATAATGAAAAGGATTGTACATGTTATATTTGTATAATTTAAATATGACTTCGGAATCTCCTGCAACTTTCCTGGATGGTCTCCTTGCTTAAATTGGTGAATGCTGCCATAATCCTTGCCTTCAGTTCATTTTTGGTGTTACAAGGAGTTTTGTTGGTCTCTCACTCAACTGTGCCCCACACATAATAATCAAGGGGGTTGCAGTCTGGGGAGTTAGGTAGCCAGATGTTAGGGGTGATGTGGTCACAGAAATTGTCTGCTTGTGTGACCCGGTGCAGAGTCCTGTTGCCAGACATAGGGTCTTCCAGCAGCGACCCTCTTGACCCAGGGCAGCACTACTTCCTCCAGGAACTTGATGTAGGCTTCTGTATTGAGTCTGTGGCCATGTGGGAAGATTAATGCAGGCATAATGTTGCCATCACTAGTGATCACTCTAAACACTATAATGTTTACTGGATGTTTGATTTTTATCACTCTCGGTACATGCCCTCAGATTGACACCTAAACACTCTGAAATGTTTGTATTGGAGCTTCCGGTGCAAATGCCAAGCAGTACAGCATGTTGTTTCTAAATTTCTGGCAGAGTGAACTGCATCATGGTGCTGTTTTTCTTACAGACAGTGCCCAACTGACCCTACTATACTGTGTAGTTGACAAAATCAAAAACAAACAATGTGCATGTGCTTAATTAAAAATATGAAATGGTGACAGTTTATCCATCGTACCCTGTATATATATATATATGTGTGTGTGTGTGTGTGTGTGTGTGTGTGTGTGTGTGTGTGTGTGTGTGTGTGTATGTGTATATATATATATATATATATATATATATATATATATATATATATCAAATGTAAATTGAAAACAGAACACAAAGGATATTGCGGTATACGTGTTTCAACCTTTACACACATACATGTACATGTCTTTTATAGCCATGCCCCTCCTCCCCAATGCACATATACAGTTTCTCTCAAAACTTCACAACAACCCATCTTTCTAAAACCTATGATCACCACCCACTGCAGGCCCCACCACTCCCCTGTACATGCCCATCTATACACTTTTCATTCCCTCACATATCTACCATACCCCCTCCTCCATTCACTGTAATATTTCTTACCATCACTTGCTACATCCACCTCTTCCCTATCTTTAAACATCTCCCCTCACAATCTTATGAAACATCCCTGTCTGTTCACTTTGTACCACTTATAATTCTCCCCACTGTTCCCTGTGGTATGTCCTGATGCATCTCCAACACCATCTATTTCTCTCTCTCTCTCTCTCTTCTCATTCTGACTGTCTCTCTCTCTCTCTCTCTCTCCTCTCATTTCCTACTGGCATAACTATGTATCTCCTCTGTAGTAAGACACTTATCTCCAACCCTCTCTTATACTTTACCTCTCACCTGGGCCAAAACCATTTCCTTTGGTACCTTTCCTAGTCCTAAGCAAGAGATCATTGTCTTGTAAGTTACTTGGCAACCCCACTGTGTTAGTGTCATGTAAAAAGTTCCAGTGCTGGTACCACATAAAAAGCATCCAGTACACTCTATAAAGTGGTTAGCATTAGGAAGCACATGCAACTGTAAAAAGCGTGCCAAAGCAGGCTGGAGACTGGTGAAGTTTGCCAGCTTTCCAGATCCTGTCAAACCATCCATCTCATACCAATATGGAAAACAGGCATTAAATTATGATGATAATGATTATATATGTGCATATATATACATGTATGTGTGCATGAGTGTGTGTATCTATATCTTTATATTTATGTATATATAGGCATGGGGTAGTTAACTCCCCTGTCATACATAGACTTGTGCTATGTTTATGACTGTAAAGGTCTTTAACTCTTATTTCTGGCGATGCAGGTGCTACAATGCACCCCCAGTAACTATTAGTAACAATTGAATTTTTCCTTTTTGGTTTTATATTGCATCTAACCACCTTTATTTTATACTAGCAGTATAACCCAAACTTGTCCGGCTGTGACTTATTACGCCATCTACGATAAGTCTTGCTAGATGAAAATCAACTAAAAAAGAAAGCCTTACAACGAAGAAACCCTTATGATGTAAATACGTTCATAATTCAAAAAACGATGAAATTAATAGGGAAAGTCTGAAGGCTGTTTTGCGTAACATTATTAAGCATACGTAAATTCCATCCGTCTAACTGGCTATAGAAATGCTTGTGCAAAACAACTTTTTGCGCTGCCCTGATTATACATAGCAGGGTAATCCCTTTTCGCAGGAGCTAGGATGGCAATTTGTGATGAAGCAATTGCTGGCGATCTGTTGCTACACAGTTTTGCCAGAATTCTATCAGATTGGGCAGAAGATGTTGATGCACCATTTTGCATTATGTTCAAAGTAGCTTCTGGAATGTGGTGAATTGCTGCAGTCTGTTGCTGTCGTTTTAAACCGGTTGCTTTCTTTCTCCAGCAAACTCTCTACTTTGGAGGCATAATCTATGTATATATTAAACAGAACAACAAAAGTTATAATAGATGGCAGGGTCGGTACTTTTCACATATCTGTAATTTTTCAGATTAACACCCGCACGATTACCCAACCCTAATCTTAAACCTAATCCTAACACTAACCCTAAACCCTAACCCTGACCCTAAAACCCTAACCCTAACACCCTAGTGAAAATCGTGGCATATTTACAAAACATTGACGAACATGAGTTAATATTTTACTGAATGATTGTGTACTTGCACGTGTATGTGTTTGAGAGAGTGAGAGAGGGGGAGAAAGGAATAGAGGTAGTTAAAAGTTTTCTTATGATGGCTTCTCTTCACTGCCTATTACTTCATTAGAAATCTACGGATGCACATATGCACATAATAGAGAAAAATGAAACAAATATGGACGACTTGCTCCGAAACACCACCGAGTGGGGAACACTTCTCAAAAATAACCTGCAGTTGTTTCCTTCAAAATTCCTACATGCTCGAAATGTACATACATCAAGGTATATTTGCAGAAAATTTCACGAAAAAATATTCATTTTCCTGGAAGTTAAGAGGAATTTAAGTGGAATTTCCGAAGATTTTTGTATATTCGGAATCTACATAATAAATAATATATGCATAGAAAATTTCATTAAAAAATATTCATTTTTCTGAAAGTTATGACCTTTCAAAGTCGGTGGGTACAACTATGTAGTTATGCCACATTGACGAACATGAGTTATATTTTTGTGAATGATTATGTTTACTTGCACGTGTATGCATTTGAGAGAGTGAGAGAGGAAGAGGGGGAGAAAGGAATAGAAAGCGAGAGCAATGTGTATGTTGTTATTACAGATCACGTATGTGTGGTTGTGTATTTTTACGTATCAATGTTATGAAAAATAGGTAAAGAATACTGAGATGAAAGTTTAATATATGACTTTGTATGTATCACTTTCTCTCTCTCTTTTACTCTTACTCTCTATATTATATGTTGAGCGCGTGTGTAAGAACGCCGTTCCAGGTAGAAGGGAAGAAATATAAATGTTGCTAGAAACAACAGCCAAATCTCCCTTAAATCACACAAAGTAAACGGAATTTTAAAAATCTAATTACTGCACTGGAAAGTTCACATCGAGAAAATTCCATTGATGTAAAATTTTTTACGAAAAAGTGGAAAATGTGGATTTCTATAGATGCAACACACACACACACACTCACAAACTCAGCTATATATATATATATATATATATATATATATATATATATACATATATGTACCGTGATATCCTTTGCGTTCTGTTTTCAATTTACATTTGATATATATATATAATGAAGTATGTTTGCTACCTAAATGCAGTGGACCTATACAGGACAATGCTACTGTTGTTTATAGCCCAAGGAAGACGTCTCCTCCAGTTGGTTAACAACACACCAGAGATTTATTATTGCGGTATATATATATATATATATATATATATATATATATATATATATATATATATATATATATATATACATACCATAATTGCAGTTCTATATTTAAGAGATGAGGAATTAGGTACATTTTTTTACATTATTTACATTTGACTGATATTTGTCCTCATTTTGTTTGTTGTTAACACAACGTTTCAACTGATATACCCTCCAGCCTTCATCAGGTGTCTTGGGGAAATTTCCTTAGGTATTTTTCGATGTTGTTGTTATTATTATTATTATTATTATCATTATTATTAAGGTCATTGCTTGGAATCGAAAAATAATAACATCGCAAAATACCTTAGGAATGAGAACCCACGTTCGAAATTTCCCCCAAGACACTTGATGAAGGCTGGAGGGCATATCAGCCGAAATTGCAAACCAAATCCAAAAACGAAATAAGATGAGGACAAATATCCATCAAATTTAAATAATGACCATAAATGCATATACATATATTTGTGTGTGTGCATATATATATATATATATATATATATATATAATACAAAGAATATATATACATGTATACACACATATATGTACATACTTACATCTACATGTGTATATACATGCATATCAGGGTACAGGACGTTAGAACAATAAACTACAGACAACGGAACGAACACATAGGAAAACGGAAAGCCCCTTGGAATATCCCTTCATCAGCTGTCTCTATTCTATCTAGACGTTTCGAAGACCAGACAGGACGTACTCTAGAATAGTCTCTTCCTGAGTAGTGGATCAACCAACTACACAGAGGATTCCAAGGTGGCAAACACAAACCAAGACAGGAAAAAATGGACAGTGAAAACAACATTCAAAAGCCGTACGGCCAAACGCAAATCTGAGGTAGAACGCTAGTAGTTCGTCTTGCCTTCACAGCGGCTGGAGTGAAAAGAAAGCTGACCACAGGTCACACGAGAGCAGAGAGGATGGTGGAGGGAGGAAATGGAACAAGGAGGAAGGGACAGAAGCAGTGAAGTAGAGGCCAGGACAGAAGGGTAGATAGGAAGATAGAGGAAGACAGATAGATAAATAGATAGAGAGGATGGTGGAGGGAGGAAGTGGAACAAGGAGGAAGGGACAGAAGGGTATAGCAGTGAAGTAGAGGCCAGGACAGAGGTATAGATAGAAAGATGGAGGAAGACAGATAGATAAATAGATAGATAGATAGATAGATAGAAAGATAGTCATATATATATATATATATGGGAGAATATACGAAAAAACAACAACAGACGAGGACAGGTGGTGTAAATAACAAAAGGATGTATTAGTATGACGCTCGGGAATACGGAAAGTCTTTGACGTTTCTAGCTACGCTCTTCAACAGAAAGAATACGGAGACAAGGAGAAAAACACGGAGAAAAAAAATTGAATAGTGTCCAGTCAACGGTCAATCATAATAATGGCTGATCATAACAATGGCTGACCGGAAGTTAGAAATTCTTTTTTCAGGAGAGCTAAGAAAAGGGGGAGATAACAAACGGTGATCGAAGAACGAGGGGCTGTGTGTGGGAGATAGAATGCTGGTGATCTTGACGTATGTAGTGTGAAAATGGGGAAGGGAGAAAGCAGTTGGTCAGTTGTGTGTGCGTGGTGTGATGCGAGGGTATTGGTGTGGTGTGATGTGAGGGTGTTGGGAGGTGGGGAAGGCACGGGTGGAGTGTGGGGTAGAGGTAGGGGTCTGTGGGTAGGGTGGGGTATGTAGGTAGGGGGTGGGTGGTGGGTGTAAGGAATTGGATGGGGTGGAGTGGGAAGGTAGAGTAGGAGTGTGTTGGGGTGTGGTGGGATGAGCTTATGAGGGGGTGTTGACGATGAAGGGGGAAGGGGAAGGGGATGTAAGAGAGGGGGAAGATGGGTATGGGAGGGGAGAGAAAGAGAGGAGAGAGGGTGGGTATAAGAGAGGGAAGGTGGGTATGGGGGGAGAAAGAGAGGAAGAGAAAGAGAGTGAGAGAGAGGGAAGAGGGGTATGGGGGAGAGAAAGAGAAAGAGAGGGAAAGAGAGAAGAGAGTGAGAGAGTAAGAGTGTAGAGAGGGGGGAGTACGAGAGAAGAGAGTGAGAGAGAGTAAGAGAGAGGAGAGAAAGAGTAGGGGTGAAGAGAAGTGGGACTGAAGAGAAGTTGGAGTGAAGAGAAGTAGGAGTGAAGAGAAGTAGGAAGAGAAGTGGGAAGAGAAGTAGGAGTGAAGAGAAGTAGGAATGAAGAGAAGTAGGAAGAGAAGTAGGAGTGAAGAGAGGTGAAGAGACATACAAAGAAGTAGGAGTCGGAGCAGGAGGGGAGGTGGGGGAGGGGGAGAGATGGGTGGTAGGAGGGAGGGTGGGGGAGAGAGACAGGAGGAGGGGGTTAGATGAAGAGGGGGAGGGGAGTTGAGCCCATGTGGCGCAAAGGAGCGGAGAGAGAAGACCAATCCCTGTTCACGGTGCAAACGGGAGTCCGGATGGCCCCTGTGCATGGACAATCCAAGCACAGACAGGTGTTGCTGCAAGGAGTGGCCGGCAGAGCGGAAGTGATGTCTCGGAGGTGTTCCGCGAATCGGTCGGCCACGCGGCGCCCTGTTTGTCCGATGTACAGAGAATGGCAGAGAGAGCAGGAGAGGCAATAGATGAGGTTGGTAGAAGTGCAGGTGAAGGAGTCGGTGATGTGATAGGGTCGGTGATGGGTGGTGTTAGAGAGGTAAGGGCAAGTGCGGCAGCGTGGGCGGGAGCAGGGGAACGAGCCAGGTTGGGAGGTTGGGTTGGGGAAGAAGCTGTGGACCAAGAGGTCCCGTAGGTTGTGGGCTTGTTTGAAGGAGGGGAGGGGTCGATTAGAGAAGATGTGGGAGGTGGAGGGGTCGGACTGGAGGCGCCGAAAAGCTCGGAGAATGGAGCGTTGGAGGGGTAGGGTGGTGGGATGGTAGGTGAGGGGAAAAGGGAGGCGGGAAACGGCAGGGCGAGTTCGGGGGGAGAGAGCAGATGCACGGTCCACAGAACGTGCTCTGGCAAGGGCGGTGTGGATGGTGGTGGGCGGATATCCTCGCAGGCTAAAGTGGTGAGCCATGAGTTGAGACTGAGTCTCAAAGTCATGGCTGTCGCTACAAAGTCTGTGTAGATGGAGGAATTGGGAATAGGGGATGGAAAGTTTTGTGTGTCTAGGGTGGGAGGAGGAGAAGTTGAGATAGGAGTGTGAGTCTGTGTGTTTGTAGTGGATGGAGGTGCTAAGGGCGGAGTGGAGGATGCTGACCGAAATGTCGAGAAAGGGGACAGAGGTGTCAGAGACAGTACAGGAGAAGTGGAGGGCAGGATGGAAAGACTGAACGAAAGAGAGGAACGAGTCAGGATGTTCGCGGGAGAGTGAGGTGGCACCGATACAGTCGTCGATATACCGACCGTATAGTTCGGGAGTAGGACCAGTGAAACTGGAGAATATTTGGGCCTCAACATAACCAACGAAGAGAGGTTATGTTAGCCTCATGAAGGGATGGTGTCATCCAAGGAAATACTAGTTCAATGTCTAATATTTTGGGGGAAATTGGTTTCCTTGAAATAATAGGTTTGTATATAAACTAGTTTAGAAGAAGAAATAATATTGAATTTGAAATTAAGTGGGATATCATTGCTTCTGCACTGGCTTATAAAGTCAACAACAAAAAACACCATCTTTATATCACAGAAGCTTTCTTTATCATTACATCTAAGAATATTCAACTTAAGAAATGAGAAAGCTATTTCTTGTGTTCATGCAGGAAAATATGTAGTTTCTGAATTTAAATAATCGACTTATTATCACTCTCACTAGAATATTTGTATAATCCCTTTTAACTCCTTAGCTCCACTAATATAAATTACCTCCCCCAACTCTTACTATCCTACTGATAATATTAATATCTACCTCCATTACATGTAAATTTAACATTATTCTATACCCATTACCTCAACTATATAACATCCTGTACACATCATTAGTAACATCCTACCAACTTTTGAGCATACGCACTTGGTAACATCAATATCTATTTGACTATTATTCACACTCTTACCTTGCATTAATAACATTCACATACTTTCCTTGTACATGCACACATATACTCACATAGAGTTGAAATTTGGGGTTATTCAGAAGAGTATTAAGAATATTCTTAATAATCTTCTGAATAACCCTAAATTTTAACTTTATACAATATGGCAATATCATTTAACATATTTAACTCTAGTACCCCATGATAAAATTTTCCACTGTATCATTATCAATGGTCTACTAGTGGCTTGCTCCTTTAATTGTCAGCTAACATCTTGATTTAAGATTTCCTTTACTAAATCCCATTATATTGCTTCAAATTAATCTTGATTGTTTTATGACCATACCCACTATGATTTCTGTTGACTCCCTCAACCCCCTTCCAAACAGACAATGCTCCTTGGTCTTTGGCCTTAGATTTTGATATACAAAGATTTGATAAACAAGACCATAAATTAAAACTGACCCCCAGAAAACAGTGACAAGCTATATCTCTAACAAGTCTTTCTTCTTGATATCTTAGTAGCTTCTAAGCTGAAGTGAAGACACCATGTTCTTTGTCTATCTCCTTACTTTCTTGGAGGTTTTAGGTAAAATTATACTAATGTGTTCATCTGTTTTAATTTAATTCTATGTATTTATGCAGCTGTGGATTGCTCTGCATTTAAATTGATGTAATGATTGCATTGTTCAATTAAATGGAGTTGCTTGAAACAATGGTACTGCATTACCTCTGGATATCCTTGTTGCTTATTTTGATTTTATATATATATATATATATATATATATATATATATATATATATATATACACACATACATACATATATATTTATATATATCTATGTGTGCATATATATGTGTATACGTATGTGTATGTATATGTATGTCAACGTGAATACAAATTAATGTATTTGTGGATATGTACGTATGTGCATAAGTGTACATATACATATGTGAGATGATATGTGTATGTGTAAAATGTATGTAAATAAATATGAATGTCTGTATGTGTGTGTGTGTGTGTGTGTGTGTGTGTGTGTATATATATATAGCAATAAGAAAATGGAGAGGAATAGGTGGTATTCATCAACTTGCAGACGTATTGTGTCAATTTACTTGTTCATTTGTTTACTAAAAGGACAATAATAACAATATACAAACACATGTGACATATTATGTCATATCAGTAATTAAAAAAGGACATATAGTGACAGAAAATGGAATAATGACTTACAGCTGTTTCAGTCTATGTACCAAGGAACATGTCTGTATGGAAATGTTTATGCATACATATGTGTATGTATGTATGTATGTATGTATGGGTGGGTATATATATGTATCCTCCTCATGTATAATAACAATAATTGACTCATTTGTGTGGATGTATGTACATTTAAATGTACATATATGTATTTATGTATATCTATGTATATATTAAAGTATGCATATATATGTGAGTTTTTATGGTTTTTATATTTTTATATTTGGATATTTTGAATTAACCTTATGAACTTTATAAAATCTCTGAAGAGGCCTAGAGAATCATCCATGTAACTATTTCATCTATTAATTACTTCAGCCTACTGGAGTTATATAGATAGAATGAGGCATGTCATCTCTACACTGAAACAACTGTAAGTCATTATCCCATTTTCTGTCACTATATGTCCTTTTTTAATTATTGATATGACATAATATATCACATGTGTTTGTATATTGTTATTATTGTCCTTTTAGTAAACAAATGAACAAGTAAATTGACACAATACAATGTCTGCAAGTTGATGAATACCACCTATTCTCCTCCATTTTCTTATTGCTATATAAATTAATGGTAAGATATCTTTTTACCCGCACCCAGTTATTGCACTTGGTAATACAAGGAAAAAACATTAGTGTAATAATAAGTGGGTATTCTTCCAGCAGTATATTGTTTAGATATATTATCCCTTCGTGGGTTGGATTCACAACCCCTAACTTTCTTGGATATGGATATATATATATATATATATATATATATATGGACATACAGATGAATGTATGTAGGTATGTATGTGTGTAGATATGTATGTGTGTAATTATACAAACTTTCTCAACTTTATATATAAATTACAAATGTACTTTATTCCCTTACCTTATTTGTATTGTACTTTATATTGTAATTTACTACATAATTTCTATTTATTCTTTCATTTATTACTCTAATTCTATTTACCTACTCTATCTTACCTCCAACCAACCTGCAGACCCCTCACCCAAACACGTATAAATATAAATAATAAACAGTTTCACTCTTCTGTGATGAATCTACAAACAAACATACAAAACATCTAAGGGTATATTTTTTCCCTCTGAAGAGATTATACTCAGAAATATGAATTTAATATTTAATTAATTTCACTGAGTATAATCGAAACAGCTGTAAGGGATAATGATCAATTTGTTGCTGATAATAAACTCTTATTAACTTCAAAATCTCCATTTTCTTCTTCTTCCAATGTGTGTGTGTGCATGTGTATGTATATATATATATGTATATATATCATCGTCATCATTTAATGTTTGTTGTCCATGCTGGCACGGGTTGGACAGTTTGACTGGGCTGGTACACTGGAAGGCTGTACCAGACTCCAGTCTGATTTGGCATGGTTTTCTACTGCTGGATGCCCTTCGTAATGCCAACCACTCCGAGTGTGTAATGAGTGCTTTTACATGCCACTGGCACGGGTGCCATTTGTGTGACACCACGGTGCATTTATGTACCACTGGTGCCAATTTGCATGACACTGGTATCTGCCACAACTGCGATTTTGCTTGGCTTGATACGTCTTCTTCTCAAGCATGACATAATGCCAAAGGCCTTGGTCATTGCCTCTGTGAGGCCCTACACTCGAAAGGAACTCAGCCATTTTGCTTCCATGAGGCCCAATCCTCTAAAGGAACTAAGCCACCTTGCCTCTGTGAAGCCCAACACTCAAAAGGAACTCAGCCACTTTGCCTCTGTGAAACCCAATGCTCAAGAGTATCTCAGCCACTTTGCCTCCGTGAGGCCCTATTTTCAAAAGATGTTCTTTACATACCACCAGAATGGGTGCACTTGGCTTGATATAGCTTCTCACACACAGCACATCGCCAAAGGTCTCAGTCACTAGTCATTGCCTCTGTGAGGCTTGAAGTTCAAAGATCATGCTTCACCACCTCGTCCCATGTCTTCCTGGGCCTACTCTACCACAGTTCGCACCACAGTTAGAGATTGACACTTCTTTACACAGCTGTCCTTGTCCATACACATCACGTGACCATACCAACACAGTCATCTCTCTTGCACACCACTTCTGATTCCTCTTATGCCTAACTTTTCTCTCAAGATGCTTACCCTCTGCCGAACATACACACTGACATTGCACATCCAGCGAAGCATAGTGGCTTCATTTCTTTCAACCCTACACATGTCCTCGGCTATTATAGCCAATGTTTCACTGTCATGTAGCATAGCTGTTTGCACACAGGCATCAAACAATCTGCCTTTCACTCTGAGAGAGAGATCCTTTGTTGCTAGCAGGTGTAGGAGCTTTCTGAATTTTGCCCATCCTAATCTTATTCTTACAGTTATGCTCTTGGAGCATCCACCTCCACTACTAACTCAGTCACCTAGATAACAGAAGCTGTCTACTACCTCTAGCTTGCCCACCCCCCTGGCAGTTGATGGAGTCTATTTTCTGCACATTTTCAGCATTTATTATGCCCGTGCACCTTCCATATGATTATCTATGTGTGTATGTATATGTGTGTATATATTTATATATATACATGTGTATATACACATATATGTAAATATAGGTATATATATGTGTGTTTATATGTGTGCATCTTTCTATCCTATCTATCTATCTCTGTCTGTCTGTGTGTTTGTGTATGTATGTAGTTTTGTAGGCACAGTTTCATGCATTACAAGATCATGTTTTGTATTTTGTATATTATTAGGACTTGTTAAATACATTGCCTCAATAATTTTCATGAAATAGTTAGTCATCTGCCTCTAGCTTTGTTAGATTCTATTGTTTATGCCCTTCAACTTTGGTAATTTGACAGAAATTGCTTTTTCGTGTGTGTTGTAGTCACTATACATGCACACACATCCTCACAACTCACAGACACACACATGTGCATTTACATTCACATTTATACACTTAAATATGCATATTTTGACAGGCTTTCAATTATACACATATCCTGCGTGCCTCATTTACTCGCATATTTTCTCATATTTAAAAACATCCTATATACATATACAATGTAATATTGGAGCTTGTAATTGGGTAGCGGTTTTTTTAGAAATACTTGTCAAAGTTCCTTTGAATCATATCCTACTAGTATATATAAAAAAGGCAGGCCACATTATTGTCATCCACATTAATGTATAGTCTGAAGAAAACTGTTAGTGTCACTTGGAGTCCATTTTGATCAAATGTTTGCTTCTCATCATACTTTAGTTATCATACAGTAGTTTATGATCCCAATTTATAACTCTAACTAGAGAGTAATTCATGACCTCAGTTATTATACAACAGTTTGTGGTTTCAGTTATGATATAACTATGCTTCTAGTTTTCACATAATAATTCATAACCTTGGTTTTCACTCAACAATTTATCCTCCTCAGTTTTCACATTAATTCATGCACCCAGTAGTCATAGCACTATTTATGATCCCTTTCATAGTCAAATATATGTATCAATTTTTAAAAAAATTAAAGTTTCATTTTTACAGAAAGCAGATTGATCAGAGAGAAAAATAAAATATTTTTCCAAAAGATAAAGGTGGGATACCTGATACTTTCCTTTTTAAATATGCCCATCCCTTATGTAAATTATCTTCAATGGTATCATTTTTTACTATGATTTTCAATATTTTAAACTTTTATTTATAATAACATATCTTTGTTGAACACTAGCCTAGCCCATTGAAGTATGGCCTATTAAATTTCTCCATTTCTCTTCAGACCATCTTAAGTAGTTTTGAATTTTAGTCAATCAAAACAAATACAAGTTACAGTATTTCTTGGAAAATACAATGCTTGTGACATAGACTTCATGCTTTCCATATCACATATTCCATTTGAGAAGTAAGGGATTCATGAAGGGATTCTCTTTTATTAAATACAGCCATACAGATTTATATTTGTATAATTAAAGGATTAGGAATACTCCGTTTTATTTCCAGTACATTTTATGAATCCTTTACAAGTAAATCTTGGCTGGATATCTTAGAACATCAAGTTACTGAACTAGGTTGTTACAGTACAGTATCTAGTTTCACAATCTACTGGCATACTGTTTCAGCATCTCATCCTCCTTTGGCTCACTGGATTATTGATTAGAAACAAAACCAATTCCTATAATGCAGGAAGAATAGTATTTATTAGATAAATAAATCCAAAAGTAGCTTATTTTATTGACAAGAGTTAGACAAATTGCAAAGTTAGCATTGGAAGAATTTGAATGTAGAATACTGAAGTACTTAACTTGACACCATACAGAATTTGGATTATTCCTTTAAATAGGTTTAAGGCTGTTGTCATACAATAGAAAAGAACTGAAGAGCTTTATTGTACATGATTTTCCAAGGACATTAGTAGTGTAAGGTGAAATCATTTTGTGTCACTCAAGAATATAAACTCAGCCATGGACTTGAAGGGGAGCTCACTTTCTTACATGATGGCCATTATGCTATTAGATATATTAATAGTATAACAGAAACATTGCTTACAAGAATATGAATAAAATCCCTTCACAAACTTAATATTGCATATTAACACAGTGAAGACATTCCTGATTTTCTCACATTGTTAACAACAGCTAACTCAACAAAATATATTGTATACATCTAACTAGTTACAAGCTTACTGATATTAATTATATGAATCCTTGGCTGTTCAGTATGGATTCCAGGGTAGAGCACTTCAAATAATGAGATTTTTGGATTGGCATCAATGCCCAGTTTTGTTAGCAAGGTGATTGAAAAAATTGTCTAATTAGTATCATATTGGTACTTAATTTATTCATTGTATGCAAGATAAAAAAATGACCAGAATATGAGATGAATTTAGTAAGGTATCAACAAAATGGATAACATAAAGTGCTTGGTCTGATTTGTCACCAAATTTAGCAAATCCATTTTAAATCATCAAAATTGGAATTAAATAAAAGTTACATAATGAGCTATAACATTCTTCAATTGGTTTTAAGAGAATCAAAATCTATCACTCATTATGTCTTCATATTATGGCATGCAAAGACTCAGTCTTTGATGTTGTAAACAATGGTATTAATAATTATCTTTCTCTTCTATTCTTTGAGTTCTTAAGATTCCTCACATGTAATGGTTGGATCCAATCAACTTTGGATCCTGATATACAATTAAATCTGAAATTTTGAGGTGAGTTATTGCTCAAGTAAGTTTTCATTGGTTACCCCAATGGCTTATACATACTATCTCTGCCAAATTCAATAGACCTTTACATTCCTCTGAAAAGTTGTCAAAATTTATATATTATTCTTCCAAACAGCTGTCTAAAAATTGATGTTTTTATGCTGTGTCCTGTTATGTCTTGTAAACTTAGCAGTATGTCAAATAGAATTCAATAAAATAAGTAACAGATTGATATAAGTATTGGGGTTGATTGACTAAGAACCCTTCAGTCCTTTAAATGTATCTATTAAAAGAATATTAACCTCATCTGCCACCTTGATCTCTGGTGATTTCCAGTTCCCTTATTCCTACATGTGTATACATCCTAAGGTTATATTTCAACTCTGAAACTTTACTCTTCACACTTTGTTTCAAAATACTCATTACTATGCTCCATATACCAACAAGGGAGCCACTACTTGGTAGCTAGACATGTAAGAAATAGTAGCTAAATATTACTCAGATAACACATTACCATTTAAAATGAAGACATTAGATAATGTAGTATAGATATATAAAAAGATGGGATGGTTATGGCTGAAATGCCTTTGGCCAGAGATAGGTCTGTACAGTCATTGTTGACATAGAACTAAACAACAACCATACCACAATTCTTATAGGGTACATAAATATAAGTGAAATATTTTCAGTGAGAAAATACAGTAAATAAATAAAGTTCTCATGAGTAATTAAACTTAATCAAAGGTTAACAAACATAATCTTATAAAGAACAGGATAACTTACTGAATATATGAACAGAAGAACATATCCATTTCTAGCAGCCTGATTATATGATCTGATCACAAAAATAATGGTGTGATCAGGGAAGTATCAAAGTTAGAAATAGCAGAATATATATGGTGTAAAAACATAAATCACTTTATGATCTAGAATTAAGTTTGCTTTAAAGACAAAGAAATACCATAGAATAGGGAGCTTAACACATTACATTATTAAAATCAGTTAAAATATTTCAAAGAGCAATGATTATTTCATGTAGTAGTTTCTTGGTGATTAAAAGCATTGAACCTTTGCATTAGAAATGAAGGCTCTGAAATAAAATTTAATTTTAAGATATACCTAGGGTTACATGTATATCATCATACATTGATACTATGTGAGGTATCTATTGAAAGGCCTCTGATATTAAATAGTATTCATCACGTAAACTACTGGATTTGACCTGTATATAAACAGATTGGCTACTTGTTTTTTTTTTTGCTATTGGTCAAGTGACGTAGACACCTCTGATGAGACTTCCAAGAGGGTTGAAAATTGATTCTGTTCATCCTTTTCTCAGTCTACAGAGAAACTGTTAAATTCAACATATTTGTATGTCTATGAGGTGAGTTTAAATGTAGATGAAAGTAGGAACTAGAAATTATGGAAGAGACCAATTGTAGTGCAATGCAGAGCATAAAAGATGAGGTAAATAGTGCAGAAATTTTAAAATATAATGACAGTTATTTGGAGGACCCTTTATTTGTTTTGACAATTTTTCCCCTTCTGATACTTCTTTGAAATAAATAGAATTTGGCAGGATGTGAACTGAGAGTTGAACGGAAGAAAAAAAAATGTCTGATTGAGTCATTAGGTCACTAGTGAAGGCTTTGTCTTCATGCAATGTGTTTAGAGCAAGTCAACCTTTCCCTTCAAATTAAACTTATCCTCCAAGAACATATGAACTCAGTACCATCAGCCAGCAAAAACTTTTATCATTTACATAGTGCTTCTGCTACTTAAAGAAGTGAACTACCATGGTAGCTGTTTAGAGCTTGATGGATTGAATCACTGATAGTAAATTGTTTTTGCCAGAAGTACAGTGCAGTGTTGGCAATGAAATATATATGGTCAGCTTTAGAGCTATTAGTGACTCAACCAGCTGCAATTCTCAAGGACAGAAAACAAACCACCGATCATCAGTAATACAGCTGAGCCTACCATCCTACAACTGATCCACTATATATTATTGTGTTATAATGTACATATTTTTATGTATCATACCATATATGTCATTTATATGTTATTTAATTGCAATTTCTCAAATTGTTCATGTTGAGATAATATCTGTAAATCTTATATACATTTCAGATCTTATATACATTTTCTTTTCTTTTTGTTTAATAAAGGTTTGTTTGTTGGTACTTTAATCAACCAAATTGGAGGACCTGGTGTGATTATTATTGGAGGATTTTTCCAAGGATTAATGCTGTTTGTCTCCGCATTTGCTAATAGCGCTTTCTTTTTGTTTGTTTCTATTGGTGTTTGTTTTGGTAAGTATAATATCAAATAATAATGATTTATAACATTGGTACAAGACCATGAATAATGTTTGGAGGGTGGGGCAGGTGAGGCTATAGTCATTCTAAATACCTCTCCCATCACTTGACAATATTTATTTTATTAAATATTAAAGGGTGAAAGACAGAATTTGAACCTCAGATGTAAAGGAATTTAATACTATATAGCCCTTTTTATTCAATGCTCAACAACCTCTGAAAATGATGGTATTCATGATATCAGATAAGAAGAGTATTAACTCTTTATATTTGCAAATATTTTATCAAAATGCTTTGCAGTGTACTTCAATTTCCCAGGTATTAAAGGGGTCACAGATGTCTTCCTTTGAATAAGATGCCAATCGATAAGAAATACTGAAATTACAAACCTATGTGTGGAGTCCCTATGTGGTCTCTTGATCTGCTAGAAATCACAGCAAATTCCCCCAGAAACATTCTGATATACAGAATGACAGAATGGTCATAACTGGACTGCTTTTTATTGTAGGTCTACTGATTTTGGGCCGACTTAGTTCATAAAGAAAACAAATATTGAGCTCAGTAATGCAAGGTGGTCAATTAGACAGTCTTTATGATACTTAGGCTGATGGGTTGACTGTAACACCTTACTATATCTATTTACAGTTAGTTATGCTGGACCATTGGCAGTTGAGTGTCTTTGACAGGGACACATAAAGTATCAAGTCACAAACAAACCACTAATTTTTTTCAGCTAGTATGCTGAACTAGAGATATACACCATAACAATATTCTTAGGTAGCATGCTGACTGTTTATTCTGTGAATAACAATACTATTTTAGCAACTATAGCAACCTGTACTGCAGATAGTTCCAGTATATATTGGTAACTTAGCTAATATTAGAAAAAAAGATGAACATGTTCTAACTGAGAAGATTATGAACATCCAGTAATTATAAAAAGCAGAAAAGCAGTACAAAGAATAAGAGTATGTCTGTGTGTAGCCTAGATTACTCTTCCTTTCTAATTGTGTAACCTGACCTACTGTGCAGTGTGCCAAGTACCAGATACAAAAGGATACTTGTTAGGGTTATCAGAAATGCAAAACTCAAACAGATCAATGCTGATCTCTTTTACCATTGCTGTTGATATCATATGTGAAGATCTTCCCAAAGTGTGCCTATTAATACTAAGCATACAGCTAAGTGGATTATAGATACACAATAACATATGCAATACATTGTGATGTATTAACTCACATGCTGCCCTCCTTGAAATTTTTAGGGCCCCATCAATTCCAAACTGGACTTACTGTGTGTTTGTTCACCATCTCAAGTAATTTCTTATAACTTCAGTAAACAACAACCATGACACTAATATATATTTTTGTTTTTACTTTTAGGGATTGGATGTTCTCTTGTGTATGTAACCATTTTTGTAGTTGTTGGAATTTATTTTGGTGGCAGGGCAACAATTTTCCTCGCAATTCTGTCAACAGCTGGACCAATTGGAGGAGTTATATTTCCACTTATTATTCCATATATTATCAGAGTTTATACTTGGAATAGCTGCCTTTTCATCTTGTCTGGAATCACCTTCAACATTTGCCCACTAGGGCTATATATTTTGTTTTGTCAGAATCAAGCTAATAAAGCAAACCAGCAATACATTATTCAGATTCCTATTAAGCTGAAAACCAGAAAAAAGCTATTGGATGTAAGTGTATTCAAGAATGTCATGTTTAACCTTTTTTTGCTCCCACTTTGCCTGAGCTGTGGTTATATGAATTTTGCAATGAGTATTTATGCTAGCTATATGGATAACAAAGGCTTCAGTCTGATAGAAACCACTCAACTTTTCTCCATCTTGTGTTCTGCATCAATTGTTATCAGGTTAGTTAAACTTGTTTTATACCCTATAAAATAATTTTCTTCCCATTATAGTGTTTATGATACTTGTTTATGTGAAAATTTGTTTCCTGCAATAAATCTGAGGCATAATCTTATCACAAACTTTTGAAAGCATTAGTCAGATTATGTAAAAAAGTAACCAACTTGTTGATGAGATCCTGTATATTTATAGTATCACTGTATAAGCATTTAATTTTTATTTTACTTTTTTTCATAATTTTTTCAACAAATTGTGTTGTTTTTCGTCTTGGATAAATATATGAGCTGTTTGGAAATAAATGTATTGAAAAATATGAGAAACTAATTATTATTTATATACTAATTTTTAAATGTATAGGAGCTTCTGACAAGAAAAATTTATATTTCAAACTAATAAAATGCCAACTCTTAGTTAGGAAAGAAACAACCCAAACAATATAATAACAGCAGCACTAAAGAGTAATGGTCACACAAAGACCACAGCTCAGATAGAGTGAAAGAAACAAGAATTCATTTGCTTCTGTGCTCTCATCAGACCTCAGATTAGCCATCTTTGAAAACAAACACAAAAAAGGTGACAAGAATGGAGACACTGATGTGAGTGAGAGATGTTTCCCTACTCCTACAGACCCAGACCCCATAAAGGAACAAAGATGAAACCATGAGTGAGAGGTCTGCCTGGGAAGGAGACACCAGTACTAATGGCCCTATCACCACCGAGGAGACAAGAAAGCTAAAAGAGGAAAGGAAAAAAGGAAGGCAAAAGCCTCTGAAAGCAAACAAGAACAGAAAGATGATGAATAAAAAGGAAGAGAAAGAAAAACAAAAAACAATTCCCAAGAAAAATATCAAGGAAAGAAATTGCCCATGCAGGAAGGTACTATTAGTTAAAAAGAAAACTTTTGGGCAAAAAAGACCCTGGACAATAGAAATGATATAAGAGAGAACACACCTGAGTGCCTAAGTTCTACCTGCACGATGCCTGCTGGCATGAAGGTAACAGTGCAAACTGCCATTTCACACACCCAAAACCATACCACAGCTGCATGAGACAGGATGAAAGCTTCCCTCTAAAGGGACCAAAGGATAAACAAAGACTCCAAACGGGTCAAAAAGATCATGCACCACTTTCACCAAAATAAGAATGTGGAGATGTAGTGCACACTACTTCCAATAGCCCTATCCAGATACAGTCATAAGGGCTGCTTCTGAGCATTCTTTTTTTGTGCATAGTGCAAAAGATTGTGCAGCCACTGACCTGGTTACATTAATTTCAGCAAAGAAGTTATCCTCACCAACATACAAGACCATCACAGCCAACAGGTACAGAGTGGCCACCACTGGCATCAGCACAGATGTCATATTGATTCTCTTACTAAATATTAGAGGGCTATTACATGCAAGCAAGCTTTATACATAGCACTCACTCAAATGCATCTAAGACTCAATACCATTGATGCAGAAATACACATACCAAGTATGTTATATTGTGAACTGACAGAAAAGACAGAAGTCATGCTCATGTGGCAATGTGCATCCGTGAAGACCTCATGCCCCAGGTCCTCTTGTCATACTCAAACTTAGTGTGTGACACACTAATTATACATATAAGACAACTCGATATAGTTATATGTGCTATTTATCACCCATCAGATGCTCCAAATCACCTGGGTGTATTGAAGATTACCTTGCAAAAATAGAAGTTTTAACCAAATGAGAACAACATTTCAGTGTGCTTCTCATGTAGAATTGTCTGAGGGCCTTTTCCACTCAGAAATGATGCAGTGCAAACAAAGACAGGTGGAATCCCTACTCAACCTTGCCAGCACATTATGTATGGATCATGTAGTACTCCAGCCAAGCAGGGCAAACAATATACTTGATTTCTGCTTCACAAGCAATATAGATCTCATCCATAATGGGTAAGTGACACTGATGCTAGTTTCAGATCATAATATAATAGAGCTGACCATGTATGGTCCAAAGGAATCCACAGACATGCAGCCTATGACAAGCACCCAAAATCTGTCTATTCTGAACTTCTATAAAGTAGACTGGAAATTAATTGAGAAAGAGCTCTTCAGACAGGATAGGTCTCAATGTCTCTCCACAGCTTGTCCCAGAGAGAAAGACTACTGCAAATAAGAATGAAATTCCTCAGGAGAGTAAAGTTTTTTGAGACAGTATACAAAGATTGCTAACTGCCTACATAGAGAACTCAATGGTGGTGAAAAATCTTACCTGATAACAACACTGCTGGAGACTGAGAAAAATATAAAATGCTCCCATGACAAAGAGAGAGCAGACAAAGAAGTCTGGGTTATGGAAAATATAAAATCAAACCCTAAAGCCTTCTTTAAGTTTTCCAAAGAAACTGCCTCAATGCTTTTCAGGGTGGGGCTACTTCTCCAAAAATATGGCCCCCTTATAAAAATTGCAATGAAAACAAGTGAAACACTGGGCAAATAATTCAGAAGTATTTTCACCCTCCCTTATGGCACATGCAAGTCAGCAAACATGTAGAGTTCTTTACCACTACAGATATCAAAAAAGGAGGTAGTAACAATTGGTTACATTGATATAAAAGATGTAACATTGGCCATAGACAGAATAGACCTGAACTCAACTGCTGGCCCTGATGTTTTCCCAGCAATCCTTCTAAAATTGTGTAAACAAACCCTGGTGAAAGCACTGCAGTCTCTCTTCCAGATTTTCCTTTGCGAGTTGCAAACTTCCAGGCAAGTTGAGGGAAGGAATAACATACTATATTCATAAAGAAGGTAGCAGAGTAGATGCCAAAAACTGTAGGCCTATCACTCTAACCTTGCATTTCAACAAAGTTATGGAACATAGTCTGAAGGAACCTAATCACATTTCTTGAAGAAAATTACTAGCTGACTGACACCCAGCATGGTTTCCGACCAAGAAGAAACTGATAGACACAGCTCTTACAACACAATGGGTGTTGAAACAGCTGCTTAACCACTCAAATGTGAATGTAATATATCTTGACTTTGTGAAGGCCTAAAGTTGATCATAGAATAATATGTCATGAATTGTGTGATTTCAGCATAGTTGGAAAATAATGAGTGGTGGCCCATGATGCACTGTCTTGGGGGGCCTCTGTTATTCTTAGTTGCCCTCCTAGACATGCTCTCACCCACAGAGGACCACCATCATGAGCTATGCAGATGACACAAACGTTTCACAGGTAATATAAGACTAAAGATAGCATGCACCTGCAACAAGAGTTAAATGCAATATACAAGTGGGCTGATGACAATAATCTGCAGTTTAATACTGGAAAGTTCCAAGCCCTTTGCTTTCAGCTGACAAAGTTAAATGCAATGCAGACAAAATACACTGGACCTGGAGAGATCGCAGTTCCAGAATCACAATCAGTGTGTAACCTGGGCATTGACATGAGTTGTGATGCATATTACTAAGTTGGCAATGAAATACAGGCAGCTGACCATATGGATTCTTAAAGCTTTCAGAGCAGGAAACCATAATGGCTCTCTGGAAACATTGACTATTGCTTCCGACTATGGTCACCATACAGTGTGAAATAATAGCAGAACTCAAAGCAGTCCAGTGAAGCTACATAAAAATAATCTCAATGCAGCAAATTAGCTACTGGTAAAGACTCAAGAAGTTAAGACTTTACTCTTTGGAATGAAGGAGAGAAAGATATACTGTAATATACTTCTGGAAGATCCTAGGACTTGTCCCAAACTTTAGCATTGAAAGTTATACAAACACCAGAACAGGGTGCCATTGCATAGTGCCTAAAATTTCACCCCTGTTGTCAAAGTACAGGCCTGGATACAGCAAAAGATTGGAGTTCACAAGAGCTCACAGATCTTCAATATCCTTTTGAAGGAGCTTAGAAACCTACATGGTGTGGATGTATGTTTTCAAAACTAAACTGGATCTCCTGCTGTCAAGAGTCCCAGATGAGCCAACTTCATGACAGGAAGCAGAAATGAGAGCAGCAGCATCAAACTTCCTCATTCACCAAATGCTCACTATTAAAGGAGGATTAATGAAAATGTAGTAACATTAGTTGGTGGTGCTGCTGCATAACCACAGCCCTTGAGCTGAAACTAGTGAAAGCTATATGATTTGTTATATTTATGAATTTGTTTTGCAAGATTCCTGATATGAAATTGTGTGTTGAAACAGATATTGTTATATTTCGGGATAGTCATTTTTTTTTCTTTTTTTCCTTGCCAAATAAACACACTCACTATATATTCATTCTTCACTCATTTATTATTGTTCTTATTTCATTTCAAGTCCATTGTCTGGAAATCTTTCGTCATACATCTGTGGCTTCTCCAGTGACTCTTCCATGTCAGGACAGGAGAAAACATGTGAGATGGAAGAGTTGCTGAAGAGGTCACAGATGTGTGATGAAAGATTTCCAGACAATGGACTTGAGATGAAAAAATAATAGTAAACAAGTGAAGAATGAATATATAGTGCATGTGTTTATTTGGTAAGAGAAAAAAAAGATAACCATCCTGAAATATAACAATATATGATTTGATAAAGCACATAATGTTTGCCATTAACTGTTGACTAGGTACATAAGAATATAAAACTATTGTCATTGTTTATTTCTAGACAAAGCAAATTAATGGTTGTTCATTTCATTTTCTTAATTATAGTCCTTTACAGTAAGAAGGCTTTTCAACTGTAAAAGTATATGTTCCTAAAACTTAGCATTTTTAACTTTTCCAAATTCTTTCTAGTGATGGAAATTTAGTTCTTTGTATTGTGAAAATCAAACTAACTCCGAAATTTATTTTTTTATCTTAAACTATAGGGTTGCTCTCGGCGTGTTACTTCGATTAACAGGGTGGAGATTTGTGTATATATATACAATTGTCGCAATTGGATTTGGAATTTCTATGTGTATTTCAACTGTTCTTAGTTCTTATGAATTATTAGCAGTGTGCACTTTATTTGTGGGTCTGTTCCATGGAGGTCCTTGTGGATTATATCCTATTATTATTTTGGATTTTGTTGGTCCTGAGAAATACAGTTCTGGTATTGGTATTACTGAAACAGCAAATGGCATGATTACCATCATTGAAGGGTTTCTAACAGGTAAGGTAACTTCCAATGTTTTTAAAGATCTTTTTTTGTTGTATAGAAGTAGTCACAATAAGTTATGTTCAAACTGTTAAATAATACAAAATTAATAGATTGAATGTTAAGAATTGTCCGTTGTTGTTTAACACCAGGTGTGACCTGCAGTGAGTCAAAAGCTGGGTGAATGACTAGGTGCAACTCACAAATTTATTATTCCAGAAATATACAATGTCTAACTGAGGATCATACGTCTTACATCAAATACACAGAATTAATTATACTGGGTATAATATGACAGTTTGGACACATTGTATTCTCTTCACCTCAGTTTCTTTCTCTATGCCTAATGCTGCTTTACCTGATCTAGCAGAATTAAATATTCCAGCTGTGATCGTCTTCTGTATTTTGTATATCTAAAACTGCATTCAATATGTCAGTTCAATATGTCCTTTATTCTTTAAAATGTAGGTTGGTGTGATTTGAGGGAATCTGGCTGCTATTTCTTAAAAAATAACTCAATATATTGTATACAATATGTATTTTCTAGTGTGGTTATTTTAAATACAAGCAATTAAATATTGGGTCATCCCATAAATAATGTTTTTTTTTCCACTTGCATGAACTGTAAGTCGGAAGGGGATGGGATAAAGTACCTGCATTAACTTGCTATAAAAACAGGCAGTAATTTTACCTTGTACATGGTCTTAGTGCAAGTTTTGAAGAGTGCAGTTTGATTTTAACAGTTATCTATCTATCTATCTATCTATCTATCTATCTATCTATCTATCTATCTATCTATCTATCTATATCTATCTATCATATATATATATATATATATATATATATATATATATATATATATATATATATATATATATTATATATACCTATATATATATATGCGAGTAAAAATAAATACAAAAAAGGTGGTTTTTTTGTATGATTGTGTATAGAGGAATATATTATTTTGTTTAAAAGAGTTCCAACACTGTCTGTTTTTTATGTTTTATTTATATTCCTGCAGAACCAATGTGGGGTATAGAATATGGAATATATAATATAATATACAATATATAATATAAAATAAAATAAAATAAAAATGGATGGCACCATGAAATAAAGTATTGAATGTTGATGAAATATTGAGTGTTCAATATAAAAGATCAAATATATAAATATAAATATATAAAGGCGACTTGAGTTTCAGGGCTATTTCCCTTCGTCATGGCCTGTATGACAGACTTTAACAGACTGTAATAAGTTGGCTGGTTTTCTGTCTTTTATACCAATTCCTTTGGACAGCAGCAGTAGGTGTTTGGCTATTTTTAGAATTGATGTCAAATCTATTTTTAGAAATGATGATATTTTAATTTATTGTTTTGTGTTTGGGTTGTAGGGATAAGATTTTTAAACCCCAGTAGGTGTTTGGCTGTTCTTAGAAATGATGCCAAATCTATTTATAGAAATGATGATATCT
>NC_142930.1:81605167-81620760 GCF_046866305.1 Octopus bimaculoides | reverse complement strand
TAGAAAGCAACGCTGATAACGATTCTGCTCAAATGGTGCTATTTAAGGGCCACTAGCATGGAAGCCAGACAGCTGCTCTGGCCAATGAAAACGCTCAGACAGTGCTGTTAGTGCTCCACAGGCACAGGTGCCAGTCATCGAGTATGATTCAATTACGATTTCAATTGCCCCAACAGGTCTTCGCAAGTAGAGTTTAGTGTCCAATGAAGGAGAGGTTGGCATGGGTGCCAGTCGTTGGATTTAGTTTGATTTCAATTTCAAATTTCAAATTTCAAATTCCAAATTCACTTGCCTCAACAGGTCTTCACAAGCAGGGTTTTTAGTGTCCAATGAAGTAAAGATATGAATAAGTGAGCTGGCTACACTTCTGGCAGAGATCACAGATTATGCTTTCACTTGCTTGCCGGGTGTTCTCACGTACTGCATATTTTCAAAGGTCCCGGTCACTGGTCATTGCCTCGGTGAGGGCTAAAGTTCAAAGGTCGCACTTCACCACCTCATCCCAGGTCTTCCTGGGTCTACCTCTTCCACAGGTTCCCTCAACTGCTAGGGTGTGGCACTTTTTCACACAGCTATCCTCATCCAATAACATATATATATACATACATATATACATATATATATGAATAATATACATATTATTTGGCCAGGAGTGGCTGTGTGGTAAGTAGCTTGCTTACCAACCACATGGTTCTGGGTTCAGTCCCACTGTGTGGCACCTTGGGCAAGTGTCTTTTACTATAACCTCGGGCCGGCCAAAGCCTTGTGAGTGGATTTGGTGGACGGAAACTGAAAGAAGCCTGTTGTATATATGTATATGTATATATATATATATATATATGTGTGTGTGTTTGTGTCTGTGTTTGTCCCTCCACCATCGCTTGACAACTGATGCTGGTGTGTTTGCGTCCCCGTAACTTAGCGGTTTGGCAAAAGAGACTGATAGAGTAAGTACTAGGGTTACAAAGAATAAGTCTTGGGGTCGATTTGCTCGACTAAAGGCGGTGCTCCAGCATAGCCACAGTCAAATGACTGAAACAAGTAAAAGAGTAAAAAGAGTATATAATATATATATATATATACATATATATAATATATATATATGCATAACATATATACATAACATGTATATAATACATATAGACATAATATATATATACATATATATATAATATATATATACATATATATATAATATATATATACATATATATATATATATACACCGAGATCGTTGCCAGTGCCCCTGGGCTGGCTCTTGTGTGGGTGACACATGAAATTTTTCGAGTGAGATCGTTGCCAGTGCCGCTGAACTGGCTCTTGTGCAGGGCCGTCATAGGATTTTCAAGCGAGATCGTTGCCAATGCCCCTGGACTGGGTCTTGTGCGGGTGACACACGAAATTTTTTGAGCGAGATCGTTGCCAGTGCCCCTGGACTGGCTCTTGTGCGGGTGACACATGAAATGGACCATTTTGAGCGTGACCGTTGCCAGTGCCACCTGGCTGGCCTTCGTGGGATTTTCGAGCGAGATCATTGCGAGTGCCCCTGGACTGGCTCTTGTGTGGGTGGCACATGAAATGCACCATTTGAGCGTGGCCGTTGCCAGTACCGCCTGACTGGCCTTCGTGCGGGTGACACGTAAAAGCACCCACTACACTGAGTGGTTGGCGTTAGGAAGGGCATCCCGCTGTAGAAACTCTGCCAAATCAGATTGGAGCCTGGTGTAGCCATCTGGTTTCACCAGTCCTCAGTCAAAAAAGCGGACGTTAAACGATGATGATGATGATGATGATGATATATATACATATATATATACATTATATATATATTTTTTTTAAAGTTTCAGCTTAGAGCTGCGGCCATGCTGATGCACCACCGTGTTGCTACACTGTTATTATAGGGAGCCTCTTACAATATGTGGCACTTGGTGAAGAATGGAGTTTGATTTAGCAACCCTCATTTGCACCTCCTGCCGCGATGTAGGTTCATCTGGGACTCTCGATAGGAAGAGGTCCAGCTTTGATTTAAAAACTCCTACATCTACTTTGTGCAGATTCCTCACGCTCTTTGGGAGAATATTAAAAAGCTGTGGGCCCCTGAATCCCAAGCTGTTGCAGTAACTAGTCCTGAAGCGCGATGGCATTGCTGGGATCTTTGGCACTATGCAGTGTCGTCCTGTTCTGGCATTGGTGTAGCTTTCAATGCCAAAATTTGGAACAATTCCTTCCAGGATCTTCCAGATGTATATTACTGCATACCTCTCCCGCCTTCTCTCCAGGGAGTAGAGTCTTAGCTGTTTCAGCCTTTCCCAGTAGCTGAGCAGTTACAAAGAGACAATCTTCTTTCTGAATCTCCTCTGGATTGCTTCAAGGTCTGCTGTTAATTTCAGACTGGTGGGTGACCACAGCTGTGAGAAGTAATCCAGGCGGCTGAGTACGAGTGTCCTCCAGAGAATCATCATGGTTTCCTTATCTCTGGTTCTGAATGTTCTCAGGATCCATCCAGCCAATCGTCTGCACTTTGTTGCCATTCTGGTAATGTGCACTTGGAAAGAGGTATCATCACTCATGTCGATACCCAGGTCTCTCACTGATTTAGGCTCTGGGATTGAAATTCCCTGTGGACCAGTGTACTCTGTAAGTTTCATATTCAGTTTTGGACGTTGGTAGCGCAGGGCTTAGAATTTTTCAGCATTAAACTGCATATTATTGTCCTCAACCCATCCGTAAACTGAGTCCAATTCCTGCTGCAGGTGTACAACATCACTGGAGTTCTGTATTTTCTGCGAGACTTTTGTATCGTATGCGTAGCTTGCAAGAGTGGCTATCCAGGCACTTGAAGGCATATCTGAGAGAGCGACTATAAAAAGCAATGGTCCCATATGTATATATATATATATACATATATATATACATATATATATACATATACATATATATATACATATATATATATATATACATATATATATACATATATATATACATATATATACACATATATATACATAATATATATATATACATATATATATACATAATATATATATATACATATATATACACATAATATATATATACATATATATACATAATATATATATATATACATAATATATATATATATACATAATATATATATATATACATAATATATATATATATACATATATACATAATATATATATACATATATATACATAATATATATATACATATATATACATAATATATATATATATACATATATATACATAATATATATATACATATATATACATAATATATATATATACACACATTATATATATATATATATACATTATATATATATATATATATATATATATATAACGTGAGAGAGTTAGGGGTTGGGGGTACAACCCACTAAGGGATAGTATCTATCCAGTATACTGCTGGGAGGGTACCCAATTATTGCTACGCTAGTGCTATACTAGGTGCAATCAATGGGAGCGGGTAAAAGTGGAGGTTTTACCCAAAATTTGTGTAACAATTAGAAAATGGAGGATAATATGCTGAACCCAACTACTTGCAGACGGTGTATCCCGTTGAATTCATTAATTTAATTCATAGGAAAAGTGACAAAGGGAGGAAGAAAAGAAAAAGAAAGAAAGAACCAAAGCACAGGTGTCCATGGCAGACTATGTTATTTTGCCAACATGGTTTACATATAGAAGTACAAAGTACATAAGGAATTAGAGGATGAACAGAAGTTTAATCTTACAGCTGTTACGGCCTAGTTTTGGCAGACCCCATTCTATCCGAATATTCCTTTCCGGAGTGATACATAATATATATATATATATATATATTTATATAAATAAGGATAAGATCGATATTTAAAATATCGATTTTATCAAGTGGCCAGCATGGGAATAAAAACCTTCAAAGGTAATAATTATTTAAAATTATAATACAGGGTATCTAAGAGATACCGCCACGCTGAAAAAATAGCAGTCAAATCTTGACTCTAAACCACAATAAATATATATATATATATACATAATATATATATATATATACATATTATATTTATACATAATATATATGTGTGTGTATATATATATATATATATATATATATATATATATATATATATATAGAGAGAGAGAGAGAGAGAGAGAGAGAGAGATAGATAGATAGATAGATAGTCGTTTAAGAATCTGTAAGTCAATAAATAGGTAATCATATATTTGTCAATAGAATGTTTAAACCAAATACAGTATTCCAGATTTACAATACTGTATACTTGATATATATATATATATATATATTCTGCATGTGAATGTGTATACCCACACGTGCATGTTGGGAGGCATACATATAAGTAGTCATCGTACTCTTACATTAGAAGTGTTTAGAATCTAACTTTTGTCGTATCATGCATTATCCAGACCAAGGAAGCCCTTATCTAAAGGTTTCTTATAGTCAGCATACACAACTTTACACTGTACAATGCGACGTTATGCACTATTTCATTTTACTGTAGCTCCTGCAAGATTGTTGGTTATGAAAAGCATGTCTCCAAACTTTTTTATGTAATATAATATAAACACCTCCATAGAAAATAAAATAAAATATCTGTGTTTACACACACACATACATGCTTACATAATACAAATACTTATATGCACTCGTATCTATTTATCTACATATATAATTGTGAGTTGTATATTATTTTTTCATAGGTAAGGGTGATGTTGTGAATCCAAAATCTCTGTATATTACAATTCTAACTCATTACATTTCCAACACAGGTGTGTATCGAGTACTTCGAATTTCTGTTCACGATAATTCCATAAATACAAACAAATACTCAATCATAGCCGTATGGGTATGTGCAAACATGGATTTTTATGAAAGTGTTCTTTCTGAAAAACCAAAGGAAAGCTGAACGAAAACGAAAAGGAAAACTACATGGAGAAAGAAATGAAAACAATAACAAAAATCTGACTCACCATGCGTCTGAAAACGTTCGTTGTAAATCGGTTTCGTAAATACAGTTGACTGATTCTATTTAGACTTGTTCAACACTGCAGTAGTAGTACTTCTCATGTCATTTACTGGAGACCAAATAAACAATGAGAAATGGTAGAGTGCGAAGGCGGAGATATTCCAGCACTACTAAACGTTGTCATTTAACAGAAGACGTAGGTAGAGTCACCGGCTGATGTGATCAGAGAGAAAAAGGAAAAGATAAATTTATCAACAGTGGTGTGATGGTAGTGAAAAGGGTTGTAGTGGAAGTTTGTAGTCGTAGTAGTGTTAGCGGCTGATAAACACTATTTGTCTGAGATTAATATCAATAGCGAAGCTGACTGAATGCGCTGGAGATGCTTCTCGTAAGCAGCAGTCAACGGTGAACATTAACTACCCTAGTCTTGTTTATTATCAATATAGACATGACGTATATCTTAAACATCGCAATATTTCTTTTCTCTTCTGTATACGCAGTATTAACTGGTAAATAAACTCGTTTTGTTTCTCTGCTCACCATCTCGAGACAATTATGTCAGGGACAGATTTTAAGAACCCGCTCCACCAGCTTCTTATCATTTCCGTTAATTACATGCTGATATGAAGGGTTTCTTCATGAGGAATGAATGTAGAATTACAAACAAAGAAACCATAATTAAAAGAAGAGCGAGTACAGGTTCTCAGGGAGTAAGACGATTTTGGAAATCCGGTTTCGACGAAAATCAAAGCTTGACAGAAGGCTTGTCAACTTTATTCCTTCCTGGTTTTTATTTTCAGTTTACCCACAATAACAGTATCACCGGCAAACGTCTTTGACGAACGCAGTAAGGGAGAAACACCATGACTGTGGTTCTTAATGTTTTTTCACGGGAGATCAAATAAAAACTTATTGGCAATAAACATATTTAATGCAATTTTTAAAGGTGAATCTTCAAAACTAAATCTTTTATCGTTTATTTCTTTACCTATGGGGCACCATCTTGAAGGATTTAATCAAACAAACCACCACAGTAATTATTATTTTAAAGTCTGGTACTTGTTCTATCAGTCTTTTTTTGCTTAGCTGTTAATAAGTCAAGGTGACGTAAACAAACCAGCACCGGTTGTCAAACAGTGGTAAGACACACACACACACAGGCACGCGCGCGCGGCAGGCTTCTTTCAGTTTCCGTAATCCAGGTCTACTCACAAAGGTTTAGTCGGCCCGGGGCTATAGTAGAAGACTATTTTTATAAACTTTGCTAAAATTCCTCATACACACATACATACATACACACACATACATACACACACATATACATACATACATACATTGTTGGCACTCCGTCGCTTACGACGTCGAGGGTTCCAGTTGATCCGATCAACGGAACAGCCTGCTCGTGAAATTAACGTGCAAGTGGCTGAGCACTCCACAGACACGTGTATCCTTAACGTAGTTCTCGGGGATATTCAGCGTGACACAGTGTGACAAGGCTGACCCTTTGAATTACAGGTACAACAGAAACAAGAAGCAAGAGTGAGAGAAAGTTGTGGTGAAAGAGTACAGCAGGGTTCGCCACCATCCCCTGCCGGAGCCTCGTGGAGCTTTTAGGTGTTTTCGCTCAATAAACACTCACAACACTCGGTCTGGGAATCGAAACCGCGATCCTATGACCGCGAGTCCGCTGCCCAAACCACTGAGCCATTTCGCCTCCGCTACATACATACATACATACATACATAACGCTCACAACACCTTTGAAGTGACTATCCACACGCCTACATTTGGCCTTTTAAACAGGTCACTGCAAGAGTTGTGAGATAGAAAATGAACTCCCAAACTGCTCAGTGTCACTGGAGACTTCTACATGATTGGTAGACAGACAATACTTTTCACGAAAGTTAGTTTGTATTGATGTCGTATGAAGCACGTATTGTGACAATGAATCAATATCTGTAGCAGAGGAAATAAGCCATTAACTAAATCGGCCAAGTTCGCGAGCACGAAAACAATAACATCATTAGGATAGTTAATGAACTTGAGGAAAGGCATGATATAAGAGTTGATGCAGATATCCCCTTAAAGAACATTGATAAATTTTATCTCTCAGAAGAACAAAGCATCAAAAAAGGATCAGTTTACAGAGAAGCTAGTACATGGAAAAACTTTGCACAAAAGATACGAGGCATAGAAGGAATAAACCATGACAAAAGTTTGGCATGGAGTACCGACAAGTCTATGACATCCCTCTTTGAAGGCTACCTACACACATTTCAAGAACAAGAGATTCCCCTCGATTACTTGCAGCATAAAAGACAGAAAATACTGACAGACAACAAATGTAGACTGCGCAAAACCAAGATTTTAAGACATCAATCACGTTATTGCCAACCGCGAGGGAATATCTTCTAGATATTATCTTCCCACAAGGAGTGATTATTGGAGCAACTGGATGCATGCCAGCCCACCTGGAGCAAAGTACAGGTGAAATTGGGTTCTTGGGGAAAAATGCAACTTCTTAATTTATACACTACAAATGATCACTATAGAGCCCTTTCTCCTCTTACATTACCCCCCCCCCCCCTTTTTTTTTACAGGTGTATCCTCAGAATTGGTCCGTTCATACTGGCCATTCTTCCAACAGTCACCCATCTTTCAACAAATTTGCCATGAGACAGCACTTCCCTCTCTACTCTCATCTCCCTTTTCAAGTGGAACTTGAAAAAGTTGATGAGGCCTTGGCCAAAGAGGAAAGTGTTTGACTTTAGCCCTTTCAAACGGGTCCACCATACTACCTCTTTCACTACAGCCACTAGACATAGGAAAATTGCCTTGCCCTCCCGGTTAAAGTACAAGGGTTTACATTAGGAAAAACATTATGAATATGTAGTAACGCTGTGCGCATGCGTAGTCTCACGCATGCGTGGAATTCAACATCCAAGCTTTCCCGCTTCATTCTGTCTCTTTTCTTGCTGGCCAGCGATTGAGCATGGACGTGTCTATCTTTCGAACTCACGCCAGACAACTCACATCAACATACCGATGTCTCAGCAACCATGTTCTCACACACAGAAGACGTCTCAACAACCAAGAGTAAAGCTGTATATTTTCCACCATAAATAAACATTGTTGAGTTGATAGTTTGGAGTTCTGCGTTCCGTTCATTCTAATTTAATATGGGAAAGCAAGTGTACATCTAATGATGTATAACCCACTTTCCTATAACTGGTGACCCTCCGACGTGATTCAAACACGCAGCCAACTTGAAAAGTTCATATAACCACTTACCTACAAACTGGTGACCCCGACTAAAGAACAAACGCGGCCATGGATTCTGGACTACCAACCAATAATACTACACGAGACGTCAAATTCATTTTTACACAGCGTCGTCTACTTGCTAAAAATAGCAGCAACATGCTCGTCACATGCGAACAATTTCACTCGCAACTCGTAGTCTTGGGTTAAAAAACAAAGAAAAATCTCATCAAGGTCGACGCTAATGGTCGTACAGAGTGTGTCTGTCGACCGTCTGTAAAAGCGTACCTTTTCGAACACCACTGTCAGCATTACCACCACACATACAGAACAGCCAGTTTTACAGTGACGACATCAACTACTACTACCAACTACAAGCATTCCCCCGACGTCGCCAACAGTTTCAACAGGACATCGTTACCACCGTCAACATCATTACCACCACACATACAGAACACAGCTATATTACAGTTCCTGCGCCGACGTCTTCTCCATCAATGTACTGTCTACCACAATGTCGTGCGCCAACAACCCCACCACCAGGGACACACAAGATCAACACACTCGGTTTTATCTTCACTGTATGAGTGGAATTTTCCCCTCACGCACAACAGTCAGAGCTAGCCGACTAGGATATTTAGTACCAGGTAACAGGTCGAAACTCGCATCGATGCTCAACTACAGCTCTGCCAACTGACCACGACTTCCTGTGTACGGACATTCAACTTGTGTAATTCTTTTACGAACTGGATATATAGTTTTTTGTCTCTACAGACACTTTTAATATGTTCTGTGTTTTTCTCACACACACTTGTGCACTCATATATTTTCTTTCCTTTCAGTACATTGCATGCATGTATCACACGAGTGTACATTTCATTTCTTTCATTTTTCTTTGTGTGTGTTTGTGCTACATCTTGTGGGTGGTTTTCAGTGGCCATCCTGCCTCAGGCGTTCCAACAGAATTTTATATTATCGTGCGTTCTGCACTGGCAGGGGAGCCCTGTAGTAACGCTGTGCGCATGCGTAGTCTCACGCATGCGTGGAATTCAACATCCAAGCTTTCCCGCTTTATTCTGTCTCTTTCTTACTGGCCAGCGATTGAGCATGGACGTGTCTAGCTCGCTCCATCTTTCGAACTTACGCTAGACAGCTCACATCAACATACCAACGTCCCAACAACCATGTTCTCACACACAGAAGGTGCCTCAACAACCAAGAGTAAAGCTGTATATTTTCCACCTTAAATAAATATTATTTGTGTTGATAGTTTGGAGTTCTGCGTTCCGTTAATTTCTAATTTAATATGGGAAGGCAGGTGTACATCTAATGGTGTATAACCAATTTCCTACAAATAGTACAGGACAAAACAAAGAAAGTGTGTGTTGTTGTGAGGGTTTTGCGTGTAAACAAGACTAACAATTTTCTTTTAATCAACAATATATAATCCTCGATACGGAGGAGACATTCAAGGGCTGCTCATGGAAAACCCAATAAAAAAAGAACCACGGGCACCCTTATCTTTGAGACAGGTGTTTTTTCTTCCTTTCTTTTTTCCAACTACAGGCGTATGCTCAGGGCAAGCCCCTTCACTCGCACCATTCTCACCACTTTCATCCACCTTTCAGCAAACTGGCTAGAAGACAACACTTTCTTCTGTACCCTTATTTTCGTTTTCAAGTGGAACTTATAGAAGTTCATCAGGGATTGGCTAAAGAGAAAAGTGTTTGTCTTCAGCCCCTTCAATCTCGTCCACCATACAACTTCTTTCGCCATAGCCACCAGGAATATAATCACAGCTCTTCCTTCCCGGTTAGAGAAAGGCGGTGGGGCGATCTTCACAATGAATTTAGTTGACAGCCGGATCCGTCCTACACGTGACAGCAAGTGTTCGACATAAATCCACAGGTCAGCAATACTCGGGCACTGGACGAGTGCATGCAGGACCGTCTCGTCGTCCTGCTCATATCTCGGACATGCTCGGCTGACGGCACTTTCGTGCTTGTAAAGCTTATCTCGAACAGACAAAGCTCCTCGGTAGAGTGCCAGGCCAGAGACTTTTGGAAATTATCCATCGGTCCCGGGCCGAAAGTTCTCCGGAAAAGAGTATCATCTCATTATACCTCCTTCTTCAGCATGCATAACCTACATCTGATATATATCTTACATTTTTATTTTCATACATAACATATAAACACGTACATCTTTCAGAACATTGCCATTTTATAAGATTTTGCTGGTAAATTTTAGAATTAACATGAACATTTATTTACATGAAAGAAAATTACTGGAGCACTTTCATCTAATTTTTCCAAATCTTTGTTAGAACTGTATTGAAACCATTTGTGGAGATTTTTTTTAATCACAGCAACTGGTCGCGCACCTCAAAGTTTAAGGGAACCTACTAAAGCAAGCCAACACCCTCACAGCATTACCACGGGCGAGGCTAAGGCGTAAGGAAAGCCAAGCGCCATCACGAGCAACACCTGACACCTCGGTGAGGCGAGCTGCCAACGTGGTCCAGTTCCTCCGAACGTCTCAAACGCTACAGGTTGGAAGAAATAGTTCATTGTCCGGTCCCGATACATTAGGGTTTTCTTCCGTTCGGCTACAGAAGTAGTGACCCTCCCATTAACTGCAACATCCAAAATGTGGGAAGGAGCAAAGGAGTCGCAGACTGTGGCGTCCCAAATGAAGCACCTACCTTTAACCCAGGGACAGAGGGTAAGAACACCTGGTCTCTTTCCACCATTTCTGGATAACCCCGACGGCTCCTACTTGTTAGATCATTTTAAAATTACTTAAATGAAAAATTCTCCAAAAAAGATGACAGAAACATGAAACTTTAATCCACCCAGCAGCTAATTGCAGTAACAGGATAACGACCAACGCATAGTAGTGGTGCACTAACCTGGTGGTTGATTGCAGTAACACCAAACAGAGAGAAATATGAGTTTTACATCCCGTATGGCAATTCCTTATACTTATAAACAACTATACAGTTGATATGAAAGAAACTAAAGGTGAGATTCGGTACTCGTATAACGTAGTTTGTATATGATAACTATATAGTGTCATATTCTTTTCTGGTATATTCTTTTCTACTCTAGGCACCAGGCCCGAAATTTTTGGTGAGTGGGGGCCAGTCGATTAGATCGACTCTAGTATGCAACTGACACTTAATTTATCGACCCCGGTAAAACAGAGGTGCGCCTTATGCGAGGGTGTGTCTTATATACCAGCTAATACTGTAATCTTTATGTAAACAGCAATGTATTTTCAGAAGGCATTCAGGAAAACGCTTTCAAAAGGCAAACAAATGTCGCATATGTAATATAGTGAGTTGAAAACGCTGATCAACTGAAATTAGTCAAATAATAAGTATGATGTTTAAATTTTCAAAAAAAGTAAGAAACACCCTTACAATAATGATCCATTCCACCCTAAAAGGTTTGTTTACAGTCAGTGCAATGGGCTGTTCCGAGTTAAGTGTCTCGCTAATAGGAAAGAAGGCAACTGAGAAGGTAATATTAACATCTGACATTTGAAGTAGTTGTCTAATTTATGATCGACGAGGCTACACATGTTCGTCATTTCCCTTGCATTAAATCGTGCCATCTGGTCAGGTATTAAATATGACACTTTAAAAGGTAGAGAGGTTTTACTGTTGGCCCACCAGAGGAAAATGTGACAGTTACTTATTTGGAAGGAAGTATTACTTTTGAAAAATCTAATTTCGTATTGCAATTATTCACAATTTTTTTATAGCCATAAAGCTTAAACCAGTCAACCGCGAAACTTTCTAAATGGCACACCTAACGAAAAATTATCTGGAATTTTTTTTTAGTGGTGCGATCTGCCTGATGATGACGCATGTCTTATGCGACCCACTTCCCGGAAAAGTTTGTCCATGCCTGGTTTAAACTGATCCAGAAAGAATAAAAGAAATGAGGATGCATCATTAGTCACGGCATGCCAAGTTTTCCACTCAGCGGCTACTGACAGCAGATGGACCATCCCTACGTCGTGAGGGAATCCCTCCCTAGTATTTTTATGTTTCCAGAGGCATTCGCACCATCAGCAGTGTTTCCGGCACTTGAACGGTGATGGTGCAGAAGATCTCACCCTCTCTCTCGATCTTCTTCCTTTGTGCTACGAGGGCCATCAATTCTTTGTTGGTCCTCTTCCCTAACACAAAGTTTTGTGTTTGTGTGGTTGGTTGTTGCTGTTTGGCGGTGTTTTCTTTTTGTGGGTTGTTGCAGTTGTGGTAAGTGTTAGTAGAGCTGGTTTTGAAAGCGGTAGATATGTTGACGATTGTGATGCTAGAGGGGTTGGTGATGCTGTAGGTGTGTCTGTGATAGGTGCAGATGTCTTTTCTGTTTTTTAATATGTTGGAGTGAGGAATGATGTTTTATTTTTAAAAATTTAATTTAATTTAATTCCATTTTTGTTTTTTGGGGTTCTTCTCATTTTCCCTGCGTGATGCAGATGTACCCATATCTGTGGAATCGGGGTGTGAGTCTATTATATGTACTTGTGTTTAGAGGAGGTGAAGAGAGGTGGAGAGGGAAAGATTCGTTGGGAGAGCCCCTGGGTGTTGTGTGTGTTTTTGTGCTGTTAAAGTTGGTGGTGACATTTTGTAAACTTAAGCCCACCCCGAATGTTACAAACACTTACTACGTCATTGCAAAGGCATGAAAAATCATCTGGCTGTCATCTTTCTTGATAAGAACATTTTCAATGGATTTTCTTTGAAGAAGTATATCAAAGTGCACACTGGAAAGAATTCCTTTCAATGCAATGCTTCTGAGGAAATATTTTACTGACACCTATCATTTGAAAAAACAACTGGGACAACAGCCCGATTATTTACGAAGCACCTTATTGTCTATATTGAAAAGTGCATTATTCCTACAAATGCAAGAAAGGTGGAACTGACAGAACTGGAATGCTTTCATGATAGATCTGCTCGATCAGAATTAATATGGGACTAAACAACTACAACAAAAATAGGGACTGTGGTGACATCTATAACCCATGGAGACACTATCATAGCTTTTGGGTGAACCGGGTATATTTTTGGATCAGTGGATGAATATGTCTCAGCTTCATTATTCAGTTGAACTATAATCCAGTTGGGAGATCATAATTTACTTTGATATATTTGGTGCTGGCTTATTCTATCATCATCATCGTCATCATTGTCATCATTGTCGTCGTCGTCGCCGACATCATCATCATCATCATCATCATCAGCAACAACAACAACAACAAAAGAGTAATCTATTGTATACACTTTATATGACTAATGCAATATGCAAGTTCAAATATAAACATGGAACTTGCAAACATAATGAATCTAACTGCAACATTGTACAACACTTTCTCGTGCTTTTAACTATGCATGTGCAGCTGTTGACACACGCATATACATACATACATACATACATACACACGCGTGAACGCACCCTCCACACGCACACACACACACACACACACACACACGTCCTTTCAAATTGTAATTGTATCGTAGGCCTACGTCGGTCATGGCTGACCATGGATGATGTTATCCGTCCGTTGAGTTGTCTATTCAGTTTTTGCAACGCCTCCTGTGGCTGTAGAGACCGATGCGAGAGTGGCAGTCTCGTTTGCAGAGGTCACACCTATACGTTGAATCCGGTCTGTTGGCTGCCATCTCTTTTCTGCGGGCTCGGTTTTCAGCTGCCGCCACCCTTAAATTCTCTTCGCCGGTCTGCAGTTGTTTAAGAGAATTTGTAATTGTATCAGAATGTAAAAAACAATAGCTTAAGAAAACGCAAGTAAAAATACGAGTATTCTATATGAAATACCTATCTTCTGAATAACAAGAAGACTAATCTTAGTATAAGTGGCATTAGCTAAACTTATTCCAGAATTAAAGAATTAGATCACGCATCTCAGAGACAAACAGTCAATGTTTGATACTAAAGGCCAGAGGATGTATAACCCAGAGACAAGTCAACAATAAGAAACAAAAATGTTAACAGTTCTTTCACGCTGAACTTGAAAAGCTGAAAAAAAAAAAAAAAAAAAATAGCCCGATTTAACAGCCAGCAGTTCAAATGTTATCATCCAGACGATAATTTGTTGGACTTTGGAACATTATTATTCCAAATTAAATTAAATCTAAAAGAAAACGATTATATAAGCAAAACAATTGAAAATGTGAAACTGGAACATAATTGTTTTCAGTGATACATCTCTAAAAAAAAGTTGCATCCTATCAATAATAAATGTTTATTTGTTTATGAAAGTTCACAGGTCAGAAATTAAATTATGCAATTTCTTTTGTCAAATGTTCTCCCATTTCTTTCAATTCAGCACAATTCAGTAATTTTGGTATGAACTTTACAAATGACAACTTAAAAAAAAAGTTTTGAATTTAAACGCATATCATTAAAAAGAAGAGAAAAGTAAAAAAGGAGATTTTCGGGTATACACATGTGTTGCTAGAATGCAATGAGGTGTTACTGGAAAGTTTTCTCCAGGGCGTAGGCCCGGATAAGTTTATATGGAAAACCAGCGATTAGCCATGCATCAAGTCTCACTTCTCCACACCATTGATAATGTCCAAAATTGTCCAAAGGTAGGACAAGGGCCGATACAGACTTGCATCAATCTCATTGCAGATGTTGCCAGAAGGAAGTTAAAACATTGTCGGATTGTCCTAGTGAATCCAACACCTCATTTGTTGACAATTAATCTACACCAGCACGTGTCCAATTCTGGTGTTTTAAGTATTAACCACAGAAGAATGGAAGGTAACGTTAGCCTCCATGTAATTTGAATACATACTACAAAGAACCAGAATATACCAAGGTCAACTCTCTAACCATCAGCCACTCCTTTACTTCTGTTATATTAGATATTCCTCTTAAGAGGTACCTATAGAAATTTTTTGTAACCAAAAAAGAAGAAAAAAAAAAAAAAAAAGGAAAAGAGAATTCTGTGCACCTTAAATTATTTCAGTACCCGGCTTTTATCCAGAAACAGAGTAGCGTCATTATGATGAGTCACATCAATAAATGGGTGAGACAGAGTAAAGCTAACTTGAATGCTTACGACAGAGTGATACACTTAAGGGCAGAAAGGGGTCATGTTGTGGTGTTAAACCGAGAGAAGGACTAAATCTCTTCACAAAAGCTTACTCTTCATATATGAATTTTAAATTCTTTGTGTTATGGCCAGTGTCAGCAGAGACTTAATGGAATGGAACAGGCATGGGTATTCTTTTTCGAGAAGTGAGCTGCATGAGACATAGCTCATCAAAAGTAGGGCCGCATTACTAAAAGACAATTCAAAGTAATTTTTCGTTAGG
>NC_142930.1:81582667-81600167 GCF_046866305.1 Octopus bimaculoides | reverse complement strand
ACAAATGTGCATAGAGATAGATTTGTGTGTCATGAATACAATGTTTCAACTAAAGAATAAGTATAAAATGACATGGATGCATCCTGGTTCTAACAAATGACATAGATTACATCCTCACCAGGAAACGAGATACTAGGGACTTTTCTATTGTACGAGTGATGCGTGGTGCAGAGTGCTGGACTGACCATAGCATGTCAATATGAATTTTGTTGCCAAGCCTAAGGTAAGAGCAAATAATAACAAGTTACCTAAACGGATTGATGTCAATAAACTTAAGATTCCGTCAGTACGCAATGAGTTAGTAAGTGAGATAAATAATTTGTCCTGTGATGGAAGTTGGAAGTCATTCAGAGAAAGTGTATACGAGGTTTGTAGTAACATTCTTGGCTTTGTTGTAAAAAACTCCCACCAAGATTGGTTTGACGATTATGATGATGAAGTTAGTCTTATCTTAGAGGAAAAGCGAGAGGCATTCACCATATTGCAAAATGTTGACATGTTAGCGAACAGGACAGTGGCTACATATTTCAAGGCAGTGAAAGCAAGTGCAGAAGAAGCTGAGGATGATGCAGGAAAATTGGTGGTGTGATAGATGCGATGAAATCCAAGAAGCTTCAAATACTTGCGATTCCAAACTTTTTTAACTCTCTTGAAAAAAGTTTATGGACCAGTTTCATCAAAGGTTGCACCACTTTGGAGCAAGGATGGCACAGACTTATTAACAACCCTAAAGATATTGTTTGGAGATGGAAAGAGCATTTTGATGAGTTGCTCAATAGACATCCCCCCCCCCACCCACTGAAGTTGACCTCTCTTTTCTTGATAATATGCCTGAGAGACCAATAAAACATGTTATAGCAGAAGTTCCAAACTTTGCTGAAATGAAAGCAGCAATCAGGAAATTGAACAACGGAAAGGTGCAGAGATATCTAAATATGGTGGCGATCACATCTGTACAATTCAGAGGGTTTGGCATAGTGAAGAAGTTCCTCCGATTGTTGTGATGCAACTACGGAGATACTATATAAATCTAAAGATGGAAAGGATGTCTGTGATAATTATCGCGGCATCTGCCTGTTAGCTGTTGCTGGAAAGGTCCTCTGTAGAGTAATGCTAGACAGAATCACAATGTGGGTTTAGAGATAGTAGGAGTACTTTGGATATAATATTTTTAGTTAGACAGTTGCAAAAGAAGTGCATCGAACAAGATATGGACTTATACTAGGTTTCCATTGATCTAACAAAAGCGTTTGATTCTACCAATAGAACTACACTGTATGTATGTATGTATGTATGTCATTGCTGAGTTTTATTTCAAGATTTCTTGCAAATAGAGAAAGAACCGGTTTCTAACCAAGATCCTAGGCTCCTTCATTGGAATTTCTACATCAACAACAGAGAAATTATGTATGTGTGCATGTATGTATATGTGCAGATTTGCATGGTTTGTCTGTCTGTCTGTCTGTCTGTATGTATGTATGTTCTCTCTTCTGATTTCAATTATAAGTCTTCCTGTAAGGAAGGAGCTGGTTTCTAACAAAGGCAAGAAACTCCATTATTGGCATGTAGAGAATAAAAATGTCACATTTTGAACTTGAGAAGTCTTGCATATTCTAATGTTCCACTTATATATTGTATTTCTATGTACATATATTGCATGTTCACTGGTTGATTTGTTTTTCTTTGAAATCCTTACATTTTCCAAATTATCACTGAAGCATTTACTCACAAAGCTAAGTGCACCAATTACCAATGAGATAATTGTGAATCTATAATATGGTTATAGAAAGTGGAAGTTTCGAAGCAGTTGTCCATAGTTATTCCCTTTTCTTCCATTTTCGAAGAACTGTTCTCTTCAGCAGGGCAGTTAACCTCTATAATGGTACATATTTTCTTGTCTGTCCCAAACAATAATATCCAACTTGATATGCTTGCACTTGGTGGAAGTTCTGATGGGAATGTATTTATCTTAGTTTTCGGACGGCATAGTACATTGTGTAAGCGACAACGTCATGTCGTACTGGGATATGAAACCTTCATGGCATTTTTGGTTTGTTATTGATCACATTTGTGATGCCTTCCACAGAAATGTGACATACTCGATATTTGCAGTTGTATCTTGGGGCTGTAAGGGCTTCATTGCGTCATTTATCTCATAGCAACCTTGTGCTCTTGGATTGTGCACACACATCCTTCGAAGTGTGATGTAATATCCCTGTCGCAAGTCCAAGAAAGGCTGCATTTCATGTCAACATTACAGTCTTCTTCAAGTATTCGGTTAACATACAGGTGCATAGAAGTTGTTTTCCCTTTTCGGTATGCTGAGCATTTCACATCCAGGTCTTCTTTGAGGTATGATACTCCAGGTGTTTGGGGGTTGTATAGGAGTTCATCAGGAAGCGAATACTTCCCGAGGAGCTCACTGCCGACACTTCAGGCGTAGGTTTATAAATTTATTTTTGCTGCTGTTGTTTAACAGGCACTGTCCTAGGAGATACTATGCGACACAGAAAGGCTTTCTCCATTGATCTCAATCCTCTACCTCCTTCACCTCTTCTTTTGTTGAGTCTGGTTCTGTTTGTTTCCAGTTGTTGTCAGTATCTTTCGGATTTTAACGTCTATTAGAGTGGATCTCTTCTGCCGATGAGTCAAGTACCCCAAATATTGGTATCGGCATTCGTACTGCAAACGCATTGTGGAATATTGCATTCCACATACGAGGAGAACTCTAGCTGCCATATTTTTCTAAATCAGGTATAATATTATTGGGTCAATCTTTCGTTCTTTGTGTGGAATAAGAGACATTGAGAGACCGTTGACACACAGGTTTAGGGGAACTGATTTTCTATGGTCAATAATCAAATGCGAACACTACTTTTCAGCTATGTCGGCTGAAAATGTTATTAGCTCTATCTGTTTTTTGGCATTGTAAACATGTTTACCATAGAACATGTATAAAGACATTTTGAGTTACATTGGTATCTCTAGCAGTTGTAGACACTAATAGGTAATTGGATTTTTATTATATAATAAGAATTGGTAATAGCTTTAATGTCAAAATAAACAAAATTACAGGAAGTCTGTCCCTTTGGAATATGTCCTTTCAAATATTTATAAGATCGGAGACGATTGTTTCGATCTCAGTTGTAAGTATGAGTATTGCTGTCCATGTCTTTGCGAGTCTCTCAATGGCAATAACTAAGAAGCAAGTGCAGGGTGTTCACCAGCCATTAGTAGTGAATAGAGTCGAATAATTTCCTATAATCAAATCATACTGTCACTAGGTCTCTGCAGTATTATATTACTTCAGCCAGCATAACTTTGTTTATCAAAAGTTTTTCGGCATATCCCCACAATCTCTTCTTTCCATCTACAGCTCATCAGTCATTATATTCATGTAATGAATGGCCCGTCGATCAACGACTAATTAGAAAAAACTACTCTCATGTTCCAAGCCATCGAGGGTGTAACTGGAGAGTACATGGGATCATGTAACATTAATTAATGGACAATTAATACTTCCCTCTACACAGCTGCTGTCACTCTTAAACCTAGGAGCAACTTGCACTACACGTGCTAATGAAATTATTAAACAAAAGCTACCAAGGTAGAAAGTAAGGCCATACTTTTATTCTCCTGGTTTAAATTTTGTGGTTACTCGTTCCTTGCTACAGGTTCCGCTATCAAAAATATTTTCTTTCATCCGAAGAAATAGTGATGGCATTGACATAGACGTTGCTAGATGGGCCTTCGCTATTATAATTATGTAAAAAACATTTATATTTGTCAAACTCCATTCCTATGTCTTCTGAGAATGTTGCAAGTGGGTCAAGGTTTATTTTCAATTCCATTCAAGTTTTTGGTATTCATTTTCATATCGTCCACAAAGAAGAAGAGTTAGGTTAATGTTTCTGTCTTTTAGTGAGTCAGTCGCAAAGAATTTGGATTTCCTCAATAGCACACACACACACACACACACACACACACACACACACACACACGCACACACACACACACACACACACACACACACACACACACACACAAATACACACACACACACACACGTATATTATTACTGAAGCTTTGTGAAAACGTTTCCAACTTTATAACATGCTAATAGTGAATAAACAAAAGTGCGTCGTGAAGGGTTTGTAGCGAAAAAAGTTATTTATAACCAGGCAGCAATCTTTTTGGAATTTATTTGGAATTTTTTAATCTGGTGAAATGGCTAATCCAGCACAGGTTTGGGGTTAAGGATGCCGGAAGATTCAAATATTTGGAATCTTCCAGATACAAAGTTAAATCGTTTGGTAATTTTATCGTGAAAATACACCGCAAAAAGAAAAGCAAGTTGGATATAGACTCATGTATGGCTGTGTGGTTAAGAAGCTCGCTTTGGAACCATATGGTTTCGGGTTCAGTTCCACTGCGCGGCACTTTGGACAAGTCTCTTCTATTATAGCCACGCGTTCCAATGAAGGAACCTTGGATCAAGGTTAGAATCCAACTCTTTCTCTATTGGCAAGACATCTTGAAATAGAACTGAACAATGACATACGTACGTACATACATATATCAGATTTAAACATATGCACACATAAATATTTAGAAATATATAATATATGTACTTCCACTGTACTTCTTCCTACACATAACAAGCACACTTACCCACTTGCACATACATATATGATATATATATATATATATATATATATATGTGTGTGTGTGTGTGTAATATATATATTTATATATATATACATATACATATACATACACACACACACACACACACACACACACATGTACAAAAGGTATAGAAAACGATCCTAAAGTCAATAGGATGTAACAAAGCAAATTAATTAACCTGTCATCCTTACCTCCCCCACCACTACCCCAACCTCTAAACAACACCACCACCACCATCACCACAACTAATACCGCCACCACCATACTCATATGAACACCATCATCCTAACTACTAACACTATTAAAGTCTCTCTCCCTCTTGCAAACTAACTAGCTAGCTAGCTAGCTACCTACCTACCTACCTACCTACCAAACTAACTAACTAACTAACTAACTAACTAATTAACTAACAATTTAACCAGCCACCCCTTCATCTATTTATCTACCCGTTTAAACTTACCACTTACAATAATAAGATGTAGAAAACTGAATCTAAATAGATAAAGCCTTTTTTAGCTACTGAAGGAAATTTTGACAATAGAAGTTGGAAAAAATTCACACCACAGACACAAAATCGAAAACAACTTTAATACCAAAGAGAGTAATATTTCACATAAAGCAGGTGACTCGATTTGAGTCAGCGTAAAGGATAGGAATAAGTGTGAGGGAGTTACTTCACAAAAATCAGTACCACTTTGCCTGACAAATCTATCCATGAAAATGTAGTAGGTTTTCCGTATTCTCTTGAAGTTTGATGTGGAGCTGCTGGTATGCAGTGAGATGTATTGTCTTTCGACCGACGTAGAGTATATCAAAGCACGTGCTAGTTTTTACAAACGATCACAATGCGAAAAGACAAGCAGTACTAGTGTACCACATTCTTGCTCACTGACTGGTGTCAGCGCACATGGGACTGAGAATTATTACAGTCACGCGCAGATATTGACACAGGGCATCAACCCTTAGCTTGTCGTTAACTTTGTAGAAGACGAGAAACATGTAGCGAGTGCAGACGTGATGAGCAACAATGTGTGACATCTGTTTGAACATCAGATGATGCTGAAGACGGCAATGCTATCCCGGGACAGATGGAACACCGGGACGGATGGAGAGGAAATGAGATCTATCACATTATTGGTGCAGGCCAGAGCCATGTTATAAGTCCCTGGGCAAATCAATGCATTGGTCCTATAGTATATATCTACTGGTTTCAAATTTTGGCACAAGGCCAAATCAGGGGAAGAGGTAAGTTGATTACATCGACCCCAGTGCTCAACAGGTACTCATTTTATCGCTCCGAAAGGATAAAAGGCAAAGTCGACCTCAGTGACATTTGAACTCAGAATGTAAAGACGGACGAAATCCAGCTAAGCATTTTACCCGGCGTGATAACGGTTCTGCCAGCTCACCATCTTCCTGTAGTATATATTTATTGACAACAAACTACAGCACACATAGATCAGAACTGAGCCTCCAGACACGTGAGGCCCCTAGGTAACTGCTCTGTGTGTGCATGCGTTAAGGCAGCACTAGTTACTATTCATGTAGTAGTTATGGACACTTAGGGATGGGGCTCTATCCTGAAGAGGAGGAAGAGGAAAATAGAAGAGAGTGGCAAACTGCATAACTATGAGTATATAAAAAACAGGATACAAAGACAAAGACCACAGCTACCACTGTTCTTGATGCTCATAATCAGCACCATTACATCCCCTGCACACACACACACACACACACGCACACACACACACACACACACACACACACACACACACACACACACACACACACACACACACACACACACACACACACACACACACACAGAAGTGCGTATAGCCTTCATCGAATGATATGTAGCCTATATTGGACTGTCTGATGAAGGCTATATAGTCGATGTGAGTGTGTGTGTGTGTATGTGTATGTGTGGGTGTTATATATATATATATATATATATATTGATCAGTGTTACTCTTGTAAAGTGAGTAGAATATGTGCGTATATGTGTGGGAATGTGCATGTGTGTATGTATGTGTATATGCATGTATGTATGCATGTATGTATGTATGCATACACACACACACACACACACACACACACACACATATATATTTATCATAAGGGCACACGAAGCGCCTACTTGCTAGAAAGTGGAGTTAGAACCCTCAACTTAACCACCAATGACACAGCAGTCGGGCATACGAGCAAAAAATTTGACATACTATCACAGCTTAATGCTATATGGTTTGGTATTTAGATATACTTGTATCATGATTTCGAGATTTAGCGAAAAACCTTAATTCTCTTCAGCAAGTCGTACCAAGTGAAAAATTCAACTCGTCACTGGAGTCTGCTGGCGTTCTGAATTGTTTCGCGCCAAATTCAGAGCAACTTCCGTGTAAATATATTTATAATAAGGAGTAAATATTCAAAAGTGAATATTTATAAAGATATCATTATTGTTGTAAAGATATTATTATTGTTTATTATTATTATTATTATTATTATTATTATTATTATTATTATTATTATTATTATTATTATTATTATTATTATTATTATTATTATTATTATTATTATTACTGTTTGCTGTAAATATAAAGTGATAATAACAACAAAAATAATATAGGTGCCCCGATGATAAATATAAATTTTAATTGTGTAGCTATCTAACGATATTTAAAGCCTGCAGCCACCTATATTAATGCTGTTGTTATTATCAATTAATATTTACCGCAGATAGTAATATATATATATATATATATATATATATATATATATATATATATATATATATATATATATATATATATTAGGTCGTCAAGTATGAAATTTGGAGAAAAGAAAAAAGTTTGCTAATGTCATTAAATACAAGAAATAGTTTTATTCATCAAAGTATGCACCCATGTTGTTAATAAACTTTTACCATTTCAGCGGTAGCTTGTCCAGCCCGGAACTGTAAAAGCCCGGTAATCTAGAGTCAATAAAATCTAGGAAGGCCTGTTTTACAGCATCGTCAGAATTAAATTTTTTCCTATCAAAAAGTTATCCAAATTCTGGAAGAAGTGGTAGTAAGTGGGGACAAGATCAGGTGAGTATGCTGGATGATGGAGAACTTCCAACTCCAACTCCTGTAGTTTCGCCAATGTTATTTTTGTGATGTGTGGTCTAACGTTGTCTTGCAATAAAATAAGAGTGGATCTGTTGACTAATCTAGGCTGGTTTTTGTAAGTTTCTGCATCATTTGGTCCAGTTAGCAGTAGTATACTTCGGCCGTGATTGATGAGCCAGGTTTAATGAAATCATAATGGATCACACCTGCGCCACACCACCAAACACACACCATCAGCTTCTTTTGATGAATTTTGCATTTTAGACTGTGTTTTGGTGGCTCGTCTTTGTCCAACCATTGTGCTGCACGTTTACGGTTGTTGTATTGGCTCCGTTTATCATCACATGTTACAAATCGATTAAAAAATGATTCATTTTTGTGACGAGAAAGTAGCATAATGCTGGCTTCCAAACGTTGCTGTTTCTGATTTTCATTCAGTTCATGTGGGACCCTCTTATCCAACGTTTCCACTTAACCGATTTAAACTAGGTGAGTCTATATTGTTTGTTTGCTAACACTAAACAACTACGATAATTAATAGGCACTTTGAGACGGATCTGACTTGACTGTGGCTTTCAGTTCGTCATTATCCACCTTTGCTTCTGATCGACCGCGTTGCTCATTATTGTAATGTTTAGCAGTTCAAAACTGTAAGTAGTGAAAAGCAGAATTAGGTCGCCTGATCGTGTGAATCAAATATTGATCGCATCGCTAAAAACTGCAGGTGGTATTGGTTATTTCCCTTGGGTTGTTTAAATAAAATATTAGTAATATGTAGTAGATATGAGGATCCATTGGATGGGCCCTATTATCAATTTTTTAAACAATCTAAGTATGTCATGAGGTTTCCAGACATGAGTTCCACTCACGTGTTAAATAAAGTAAAAATTGATATTGTCTGCAAAAAGTAGAAATTGGACACACACAAAAAAAATCAATATTCAAAGTAATCGAACATAAACAACGAAAGGAGTTATTTCCCTTGAGTGTTTAAAAAATATTGTGCAGGTGATATGCGTTATTTCCCTTGGGTGTTTAAAAAATTTGTTATATGAGGTAGATATAAAGGTCCTTTCCAGGGGCCGTATCATCGATTTTTTCAACAATCTAAGTATGTCATAAGGTTTCCAGACATGAGTTCTACTCACGTGTCAAGTTTCATCAAAATCAATGAAACGATATAAGAGGAGTTAGCTAACAACGCCACAAACAAACACACCGATTTTCCACATATGTAATATATAAGGAAAATAAGAGAAGGTAGAAAACGCTAAAATAATTTTATCATGAAGTACATTTTAGTACTGGTTTTCGTCTTTTAGACTTTTTCAACTAAGAATAAAATAAGAAAAACAATTAGATTAGAGAAAAAAGATTAAATGAAATGTTTTGTAGATATTTCCATAGTCTATAAATAGGTAAATATTTCCATAGCCTTCGCTAGCCACTACACATTCTTTTTTTTATCTCCTTTTTTTCTCTCCTTGTTTCTTTCTGTGGAAGAGCGTAGGCTCGAAACGTTAAAGACTTTTTCACTTCCCGAGCGTTATACTAATACATCTGTTTGTTGTCTACACCACCTGCCTTCGTCTTTTGTCTTTTGTGAATTCTCCCTATATATATATATTATAGGGAGAATTCGCAAAAAAAGACAAAGAAAAAAACAGAAAGTACAAAAAAAGTTTATTAGTATAACGCTCGGGAAGTGAAAAAGTCTTTAACGTTTCGACCCTACGCTCATCCACAGAAAGGAACACAGAGAGAAGAAAGTATAAAAAGAATTTTTACATAAAGTTCAAAAGGTTCAAAAGCTTGAGACGTCGTGGTGTATTGGAACGATTTTTCATCAACAGAAGAGTCCAGTGTAATATATATATATATATATATATATATATATATATATATATATATATATATATATATATATATATATATATATATATATATATATATATATATATATATATATATATATATATATATATATATATAAGCAAAACATTCAAACACTGAGATTTGAAATCAAATGTCACTACTGTTCATATCATCTGTGGATAAATTTTAAAATTGATGATATCACCAGCAGTGACATAGGTGGATTGCAGGCGCAATAGCATTAAATAGCTACGAATTATGAATTTGCACGAAGCGTAATGATGCCTAACAAGCATCTACCTGCTAGAAATAAGAGCAGTATGCGAGGAAAACAGAAAGAATTCAAACATTTAACAGCACAAATAAAAATATTATGCAATTAGGATATCCACAAACCAGGTTTCGGCTTTTGTGTATTTAACCCTGAGCCTCATCATTGTGATATGTATGTATGTATGTATGTATGTACGTACGTATGTATGTATGTATGTATGTATATATAGATAAATGTCAAATGAAAGACAGAAGATGGAATGTACGAGAACTTATTAATCAAACAATTGTTTCGACACATCTAGCATCGATTCCTCATGGGTGGGACACTCAACAACTTATTCTGGAGCATCTGGCAGTGCAGATGTATCTCGTCGGGTGATAAATAGATACAACTCGTTAAAATAACATTTCCGCTATGTAACTTCTCATTTTGTAGAAAGAAAAACAGCCAGACGGAGGAAATATCTTCATTTGCCATATACATAACGATCACTGTGTAAGTGACCGTGCTTTACCAGTAAATTACCAGGCGTAAGCCATTCGTTTTATTATCCAATATATATATATATATATATATATAATGTGTATTTCTTCTATCTTAATGAATAAAAATTCTTCTGATAGAATAAATGGGTTAATAGAAACCAATGTAGCAAAGAACACAAAATAACTGTGGTTTAGTTCCTGTTTTTAAGGCAGGAACTCCTTGAAAATTTGGTTATTTGAGTATATTTAAGAATTTAAGGATTGGAGAAAACGCATGTTATAATTGCATACTTTATTCCTACATATGTTTCAAAGGATTACAACCTGTGTGATCCATAGGGATCTTTGATATTAAAATTGTAACCTTCTCATCAGGGAAAGCATGGGAATCATCTTAAACGTAAGACATTATGACCGATTATGAAAACAATGTTTTCATAATCGGTCATAATGTCTTACGTTTAAGATGATTCCCATGCTTTCCCTGATGAGAAGGTTACAATTTTAATATCAAAGATCCCTATGGATCACACAGGTTGTAATCCTTTGAAACATATGTAGGAATAAAGTATGCAATTATAACATGCGTTTTCTCCAATCCTTAAATTCTTAAATATATATATATATATATATATATATATATATATATATATATATAGTACGGTGCGTTAAAGATCGAATTCGCTAATTTCACTCTAAGCCATATCCCCTTATGTTATCCAAAAATTTCGAGGATTGTTTTTAAAATTTAATCTTCTCAAGAGGGAGTTTTAGACAACTAATTGTTTGGATAATCTCAGTTAAAAGAAGTTTCTTGATTTCTTTTAATTTTTTAATACCTGTTGCATCTGTGAGTCTCCACCGTATTTGCGTTTACAGTGTGGCTTTCTCTGTTTTAAAACAATGAGTGTGATTTGAGTTATTTGGCTCTTATCATTAGCAGATCGAGCTACAAAACAGACTTCCCCATTGGTTCTACTGCTGTTCTTGTTACTGCTGCTGTTGCTATAGTTGCTATTGTAGCTGTGACTGTTGCTGTTAATTAGTGGTGGTGGGGTGTTTATAGTCTACAATAGTTTCCTTTACTCTCCAATTTAAGTACTACAAAGCAATCAGCCATTGGTAACGCTCTTCAGAACTAAACACTGTCGTCTGTTTTTTTTATTTAGTCACTCTGCCACTTCTTCACCAACTCTTCCCCCCTCTCTCTATCACTGCTCTCTCTCCCTCTTTTCATCTCTCTCTCTCCCTCTTTTCATCTCTCTCTCTCCCTCTTTTTATCTCTCCCTCTTTTCATCTCTCTCACTTTTCATCTCTCTCTCTTTCTTCATCTCCCTCTCTCTTTTCATCTCTCTCTCAAGTTCGCTGTTTCTCGTTTTACTCCTACATTTATTAGTTTTAATTTCCGTCATTTCATCTTCCTAATTCCATTCGGTTCTCTTCTTACACCTTGTTCTTCTCACTCAATCACTCTTACTACTTATAGTTGGTTCTTTCTCCTTCTCATCTATCTATCTATCTATCTATCTATCTATCATTTTCTTTTGTTTTCTCTTCCCACTCTCTCTGCCTGCCTGCATTTCTGTCTTCTGTAACCTTTCTACTTTCTATCCTTTTTCCCTGGACTTCATCCTCTCTGTAAATTCTTCATTATCTTTCCCCTCCCACCGCTACCAAAACCCTCACAATATTCACTGACCCGTATTCAATACACTGAATTCAATACTCTGCATTATTCTGTCACCTCAGTCTATTTTAAATTAATTTGAACTTTGAACATTTTTATGGAGTGGAATCAAACTTGATTAAAACTGACTGCAACAATAAAGAACAGCAACAGCAGCAGCAACAACAACAACAACAACAACAACAGGAACAACAATAAGAGCCTTAGCAGCAACAAGAAGACCAGCAGCAATATGAAAAACAACAATAACAAAAACAGCTACAAAAGCCGCAACGCCTTCCCCGCCACCAACAACAGCACCGATCGCCATTCAGATATTTATTTGGAAAAAAAAAAAGGAACAAGAACAGCAGTAGTGACAACAGCAACAACGCTGATAACATTTAACGATATGAGCCAGAAAAACAATAATAATAACAGCTGCTATTAATAATCACAATCACAACAACAACAATAGTGGATTTAACGCTTTTGGATTGTTTGAGTAACAACAGTAACAAAAGCATCTAATCACAATGACAATAGCACAACAGCCACAACAACACCAACAATGACGAGTCAGCGGTTCTCAACCATTTTCCCTGTCGATCCCTTTGATTCCTGTTTTACTCAGATGGACCCTAATAGCCATTCAATATTTTAAAAAATCATATATTTTTAATAATTAGATATCATTAGGAATTGTATTAAAAAAATATAGTTAAAAAAATATTTTATGTACTTTTTAAACAAATAAGCTTTGTGCGTTTTCTACGATGATTTGAGAATCGGTGGAGGGTGACAATTTTGTAGATAATATTTTATAAGCTTAAAGTTTATAAGCGATCGCCGTGTATTGACCAAAGAAAATAGTCCAATATTGGAGCAAAAAATATTGACGGAAAAAAGTGGGTTTTCCGTACGCGTGGAACACGAACCCACACCCCTATATATTCGCGACAGATATGGAAAACCCACTTTTTATATGCCCCAATATTAGACAACTAACTTTGGTCAATGTACGACGATCGTTAAAAAGCTTTAAGCTAATAAAAAAAATTATTATTATTTACAGAATTTTAATGGGGCGGCACTTTTGGGTCTGCTTCAGGCAATATGTGTTTTCGTGGGGTCCGTAGGTGGAAAACGGAAGGGCCGCCTCGGGCGGCACACACTCTAGCTACGCTAGTGTGCCGAGGTCGACTTTGCCTTTTATCCATTTGGGGTCGAAAATATAAGTACCAGTTAAGCACCGAGATCGATGCAATCAAATTACCTCCTCCCCCGATTTTTCTGGCCTTGTTCCAAAATCTAAAACCAATATTAGGGCCTTGGGCAGCGAGCTGGCAGAATCGTTACCGCACCGGACAAAATGCCTATTGATATTTCTTCCATCTGCACATTCTCGGTTCAAATTCTGCCGAGGTCAACTTTGACTTTTCATTCATTCAGGGTCGATAAAATAAATACCAGTTGTGAAATGAACTTCTTAATCCTCCGGCTAAACCACACTGGCATACATATATACATATATACATATGCATACATACATACATACATACATTCTTAATCGACTTACCCTTCCCCGAAATTGCTGGCCTTGTGCCAAAATATGAAATCAGTAAGATCAGTGCCTTAATATGACCATTCAACTTGCTGGAAATAGCAGCCAAATCGCCCTCAGTTCATGCACCCCACCACCGTCTCGAACAGGGAGACGTTGTATGATGTGGTTCTAAGTTACATGAAAATAGTAAAAGATTAAGCGGAATGGTCACGGATGGAATGTCTTTGAGGATAGTTCTGCTTCATTAGAGATCACCTGGGACTAATTATCAGGAATAACGCAATAACAGCATGACCACAACAATAAAATCAACAACAATAAAAGCAATAGCATCATTGTCATCATCATCAACAATAGACAACTACAAGTACTACTACTACTACTACTACTACTACTACTACTACTACTACTACTACTACTACTGATGATGATGATGATGCTGATGCTGTTACTATTACTACTACTAAAGAAGAAGGAAGCGGGATTGAAGACAAAAAGTTTAATTAGGGAACAGAAATTTGGACAAAAATGATGCTAACAAAAGAAAATTAAATAATATTGTTGGTAGCTTCTCCCACTTACACGCACCCCCGCTCCAAGCCTACATATAAATCTATACACACAAGCGTTACTTTATTTGCAGGACCCAGTTTGGTTGGTTGTTGTATGTGTGCGTGTATGGAGAAGGGGAAAGTGTGTGTTTGTATGTTTGGGTGCTTGTGTGCCTGGGAGGAGGGCGTGTGTAAGTATGAGTTCAAGGGGTTTTTAAAAGTGTAATACTATGTCCCATATGGTGCACATATAATCAGATACATGCATGCTAACATTGGCATACGCATACACGTATTCACATCAAGTCAGACATACGCATACACATACACATACACACATGTAAATGTAATCCATCCGTGTACACATCAGACACACACATACAGAATTATACATACACACACATATGTATGTATGTATGTACACCAATGTGGTATAGCCGGATGATTAAGAAGTTCATTTCACAACTGGTATTTATTTTATCGACCCTGAATGAATGAAAAGTCAAAGTTGACCTCGGCAGAATTTGAACCGAGAATGTGCAGATGGAAGAAATATCAATAGGCATTTTGTCCGGTGCGGTAACGATTCTGCCAGCTCGCTGCCCAAGGCCCAAATATTGGTTTTAGATTTTGGAACAAGGCCAGAAAAATCGGGGGAGGAGGTAATTTGATTGCATCGACCTCGGTGCTTAACTGGTACTTATATTTTCGACCCCAAATGGATAAAAGGCAAAGTCGACCTCGGCACACTAGCGTAGCTAGAGTGTGTGCCGCCCGAGGCGGCCCTTCCGTTTTCCACCTACGGACCCCACGAAAACACATATTGCCTGAAGCAGACCCAAAAGTGCCGCCCCATTAAAATTCTGTAAATAATAATAATTTTTTTTATTAGCTTAAAGCTTTTTAACGATCGTCGTACATTGACCAAAGTTAGTTGTCTAATATTGGGGCATATAAAAAGTGGGTTTTCCATATTTGTCGCGAATATATAGGGGTGTGGGTTCGTGTCCCACGGAGTCGAACCAACTGCGTGGCATCTTGGAGAATATAATTTTCTCTATCCCACGTATCCGGCTGATAAAGTCTATTTAGGCAGAAACACTTGACCACGCCTGTTCTCTTATCTCCAGACAATAAGCCAGTCCTTTTTGTTAATTACATGTCAACTTTGGAGAATTCTTGATTCTTAAAATTGTTTCGTCATCTCATATGGAGCCAGGCTCCATTTGGTAACTATGATGCAGCCTCTAGGAGAGAAGATATGTTAAATAGCATTTGATTTACATATAGTTTTTTGTGTTGTTAATATTCATGCTACAAGTCACTCAGTGATATTTTTCATAGTACAATTTTCGTTTTTGTTTAATATCTATCTATCTATCTATCTATCTATCTATCTATCTATCTATCTATCTATCTATCTATCTATCTAATCCATAGACACTCAATTAAGTACTGATTTATGCCCGTCGTATGTATGTATGCATATGTGTGTTTGTGTGTGTGTGTGTGTGTGTTTGTTTATGTATCTGTGTTTGTCCCCCCAACGTCGCTTGACAACCAATGTTGGTGTGTTTACGTCCCTGTAACTTAGCGGTTCGGCATGAGAGACCGATAGAATAATTACTAGGCTTACAAAGAATAAGTCCTGGGGTCGATTTGTTTGACTAAAGGCGGTGCTCCAGCATGGCCACAATCAAATGATTGAAACAAATAAAAGAATACATACATACATACATACATATATATATTATATATATATATATATATATATATATATATATATATCGTTTTTCCATTCTCCGAACTTTCTGTCTTTCCGACGAAGGGCTCCGCCCGAAACGTCATACTCTCTCTCCTTCCTTTCCCGAGCGTCCAATAACACTATCCGTATCACGTCCTCACTTTGTTGTTTTTTTGTTATTGTTTTTTATGTTTTTTTGAACCTATATATATATATGTATATGTATGTATGTATGTATATATATATATATATATATATATATATATATATATATATATATATATATATATATATATATATCTGCTTGCGGGAAGGACTGTTTTAACGAAGTCACGTATTGTCCTTACCTTCGTAACGTTGAGTAGATAAAACAGGGGACAACTAACGAAGGGAATGTTCTTTATGTTGCATGTGTCGTTTCTCTGTTTGTTTTTTTCGTTGTTCGAAAAAAGTTCGTTTTCTATGTTTTTGCTTTTTACGTTCTCGTTTCTCATTCTGTCTACGTTTTTTTGATGTCCTGTACCCATATATGCATGTATATATACATATATATGTAGGTATGTATATATATATGTATGTATATATGCATATATTTATATATTATTAATATTATTATATGATCGAACGCCACGCATCCTTTTCCAAGCAAGTTTTATCTTAATAATTATGATGTGCACACTTACTCTATCTCTTTTTCTTTCTGTCTATCTCCCTCTCTTGTTCTTCCTTTCTGTTTTTTTTTCTCTCGCACCCTTTCCCTATTCTTCTCCTCTCCCCTTCACAGTTCTCTCTTCCTCCTTGACTCTCTCGTCGATACATACATACATATCTTTTACTTGTTTAAAAACAACGGCCATTCAACACGCATGGGGTTTGGTTTTTTAGCTGCTCTTTTCCCCTTAACGCCAGTGTTTTAATGGTGGCAGCTGATGAAGGATATGTTCTCTATGTGGTCTGCGTGTTTTTTGTACCTTGTTTATCATTTTGTCTATGTTTTTTTGCAATGTCATGTACCCAGATATGTATCTATATGTACATGTAGATGAAGGTATGTACATACATGTACATATATATGCATATACTCATATATTGGGAATAAAATATAGGGAATAAAATTTACCGCTATCATATCCATATATATATATATATATATATATATATATATATATATATATATATATATATATATATATACATACACACACGCACATATTCACGCATATGGATTCATACATACATATATTCACAAAAACAGCTGACCAAACATAGATTCATTAACAATAATGGAAAAACTGAGAATACGATCAATTTATATAGTATACACATAGATATACACATGGTTAGTCATACTAAATTATATAACCTTATTAACCTATATATTACACTCACATGCACTCAGCTACACACATACATACACGCACACATACACACACACAGCTACGCACACACACACACACATACACACGCACTCACACACACACTCACACACACGCACACACCCATCTACGTGATTGTCACATGCTACAATCGTACG
>NC_142930.1:81567667-81577667 GCF_046866305.1 Octopus bimaculoides | reverse complement strand
ATTATAGGAAAGGGAAAGGGGGTAAACAATATATCAGTATACATGGATGATATGGTTATAAAATTTCTTTTGGGTTTAGTGACAAACTACTATAGGTAGGGGTGTTCTCTACTAGCAGACCAGTTTATAATGGAGCAGGGGAAGTTTTAACATAAGGCATCTAGGTTAAAAGTATATAAAATAAAGTTGCCTTATGTGTACAGATACAGTAAATGTTTATTCATAGTTTTCATTAATCAGAATAATGTATCAGTATTGTTTTACATATGCTAAGTTTGAAAGACTTGAGATACCAATATTTGCTTAATTAATATGTGAATAAATAAAAGCTAATTATAAATTAATAATGAAATAAAAGGAAATAGTGTATAGTAATGTAATTTATCAATCAATGCAGTATGCAAAAACCATGAAGTGGTATTAATTTAAAATGCTCTGGTAAAGTACATTTTGACTTATTTACACCAATATAAGGAACCATAGATAAGATGTGAAATTAAATTTTTTTTTATATATATTGAACTAAAAATAAAAGAAATTAAATTTATATATCTTTGTGCAGCTGAGGATTGCTCTGCATTTTACATTTGATGTAATGTTCACATTGCTTAAATAAATGGAGTCGCATGAAACGATCGTAGTGCATTAACTTTGGATATCCTTGTCTCTTATTTTGATTTTAATCACCTTATTTTGTAATTGTATGGATAATACCATACTTAATTTTGGTGCCTAAACTTAAATACCATATTCACCTTGAATATATATACATACATACATACACACACACACACACACATATATATATATATATATATATATTTCGAAACGCCGGTGTTAAAACGGGGGTAGCTGATGAAGGAGAAAGTTCTCTATGTGGCTTGTGTGTTTTCTTGTCTACGTTTTGTTTGCAATGTCCTGTACCCAGATATGCACCTATACATACAGGTGGATGTCGGTATGCACATACCTGTACGTATATATGCATATACTCATTTACTATTTCTTTATATATATATATATATATATATATATATATAACATGTTGGATGGGAATCCAAAAGAGATCGATAGCATTAGTGCAGGGCTTAAAAAAAGACCTGGGGGCAATTTGTTCGACTAAAAGCCTTCAAGGTGGTACCCCAGCTTGGCCGCAGTCAAATTACTGAAACAAATAAAATAATAAAAGAATATACAAGAAATTACGCACAAATACACACACACACACACACACACAACAACAACAACAACAACATATGTACACATGTACAGCAATAAATATATTAATAACTTATATAATATGGAGGTGACTTAGAACTACACAATAACCTACATAATATGAGATCAAGCCATATGGTCCAGCCTTACACCACACACTCATACTCGAAATATGCGTACAGAATCACGGACAATAAGTTACATAACAATACACTCAAACACATACACACACACACACACACACAGATGCTCTCATACTTGTTAATTCACACACATAAATGAGAAACAATATGGACAGTATTATAAAATGAAAATAAAGGATGGGGCAACGATCTCAGTGAATATTATAGATGATGACGTCATAATAATGATTCTACCATCGTATTAGTTTTTCTCTCCCTCAAGAATGATAGGAAAAACAACTATGTACAAAAATAAAACGAAAAATATGGATAAATATAAAGAAATAGAAAAATTCTCAAAACATCCCCAGCAAAAGAGCACAATGAAATTGGAACTGGCCGACGCCGTAAACTAACCTCCGATATCAACTAGAATAGGATTATATACAAACATACATGAATACACACACACACACACACACACACACACACACACACACACACACACACACACACGAGAAACGGCTTCCGTCTAAATATGCAATATGCTGCGTCATATATATATATACTCTTTTACTCTTTTACTTGTTTCAGTCATCTGACTGCGGCCATGCTGGAGCACCGCCTTTAGTCGAGCAAATCAACCCCAGGACTTATTCTGTGGAAGCCTAGTACTTATTCTATCGGTCTCTTTTGCCGAACCGCTAAGTTATGGGGACGTAAACACACCACCATCGGTTGTCAAGCGATGCTGGGGGGACAAACACAGACACACAAACATATACACGCACATACATATATATATATATATACATATATACGACGGGCTTCTTTCAGTTTCCGTCTACCAAATCCACTCACAAGGCTTTGGTCGGCCCGAGGCTATAGTAGAAGACACTTGCCCAAGGTGCCACGCAGTGGGAATGAACCCGGAACTATGTGGTTGGTAAGCAAGCTACTTATCACACAGCCACTCCTGCACCTATAAAATATTCTTTTCTACTCCAGGCACAAGGCCCGAAATTTTTTGGGAGGTGGGACAGTTGATTAGGTCGACCTCAGTACGCAACTGGTACTTAATTTATCGACCGCGAAAGGATGAAAGGCAGAGTCGACCTCGGCGGAATTTGAACTCAGAATATAAAGACAGACGAAATACCGCTAAGCATTTCGCCCGGCGTGCTAACGTTTCTGCCAGCTCGTCGCCTTTTATATACAACGGGCTTCTTTTAATTTCCGTCTACGAATTCCACTTACACCGATTTGTTCAGCCCGGGGTTATAGTAGAAGACACTTGACCAAGGGGTACTGCACTGTGAGAAATTTGATCTCAAGACAACACGATTGGTAAGCGAGCTTCTTAACCGCACAGCCACGCCTAATACAAAGGATTTATAAGCATGTATACACACATATATGTACATACTTACATTTACATGTGTATATAGATGCATATTCGGGTACAGGCCGTTAGAAAAATGAACTACAGACAACGGAACGAACACATAGGAAAACAAATAGCCACTTGGATTAATTCTTCATCAGCTGCCTCTATTCTAAACTAGGCGTTTCGAAGATAAGGCAGGACGCACTCTTAGAATAGTTTCTTCCTAAGTAGTGGATTAACCCACTAAACAGAGGATTCCAAGGTAGCAAACACAAACCAAGACAGGAAAAAATGGACAGCGAAGACAACATTAAAAAGCCATAGGGCCAAACGCGAATCGAATATTGAACGCTAGTGATATGACGAAGCTGGACGGAGAAAAAACAGGTTCGTCTCGCCTTCATGATGACTGGAGTGATAAAGAGAGAAGTGACCACAAATCACATGTGAGCAGAGAGGAGTGGTAGAGGGAGGAAGTGGAACAAACGTGAGAGACAGGGAAGAAGAGAGAGATGTGTATAGCAGTGAAGTGAAGAAGCAAGGACAACAGAAGGAAGCAGAGCGAGAGGGGGAGATGGGTAAGAAGAAAGATAGATAGGTAGATAGATAGATAGGTAGATAGATAGATAGATAGATAGAGAGAGAGAGAGAGAGAGAGAGAGAGAGAGAGAGAGAGAGAGAGAGAGAGAGAGAGAGAGAGAGAGAGAGAGAGAGTCGCGTATAGAAATGCAATATTCCTATTTTGTAGATGAGTGAATTTATTTCACTTGAAATTCTATAAGTTTTCAACAGAGATTTAGCACCGTCAGCTAGCAAGGCCAAGCTACTCCAGACTGATGAAGAGCAATTACCCTGAAACTAGTCTCTGGATGCCGGCTTTCTTGGGTGGCGGTGCTTATCTCCCCCGTGTGAAAACTTAAGGACACAGAACGCTTGTGTCACGTAGCCAACTAGAAACGGTGTTACTTGGGGCTAAATAGCAGTACCATTCTTCCCTTTCCTGAGATTGCCACATTAAGTTGGCAACAAGCCATCACTTTATCGTGCTGCTACTGAATAACTCTCTCTGAGATATTTAGAAATGCAATACTTCTAATATATACATATATCGTATTGTAGAAAACATAAATCCGGAGAAGAAGCACACTCTAAGATGTAGAGATGTGTATATTTTAAAGATGGGGAAGGCCGGTTTATGGGATTACCCTAGGTTTCCCGTCCGTAACAAGTTTAGCTTTATGAAGTATCGTCAGAACCCAACAGGTTTTAGGGGTCTAATGATACGCCATAAAGCTAAACCCTTTATGGACGGGAAACCCAGGGTAATCCCATAAACCGGCTTTCCCCGTTTTTAATATATATATATATATATATATATATATGTATATATATATATATATATATATATATATATATATATATATATATATATATATATATATATATATATATATATGTATATGTATATATATATATATATATATATATATATATATATATATATATATATAAATTTAAGGAATGGAGTAAACGCATGTTATAACTGCATACTTTATTCCGACATATGTTTCGAAGAATTACAATTTATGCGATCCATAGGAATCGTCGATGTTAAAAATGTAAACTTCTCCTCAGGGAATGTATGGGAACCATCTTAAACGTAAGGCATTATGACTGAGTATGATAACTATAGTTGGAGAAGGTTATAACGTAATTCATTTGAAAAAACCGTTGGAGATTAGGACGCTACCAGATAGTACGTTGGAGAAGAAGGGAAGAAAAAAATAAGAAAAGAAAAAAAGAGAAAGAAAATTCAGAGTGTAGAGTTGGGAGAAGATAGGCTGATATAAATCCGATAAAAATTGGAGAGGAATGTTATGTAATAAAAAGGCATTATAAATGGTTTAATCTTGTGTTTCTACAAAAATATTGAGATGAGTGTATATAATCATTTATACTTATGTGTATGCTCATATATACACACAAACAAATCCACATTTACTCCCATAAGTTCATGTATGTATATTTATATACATACCCACGTCAAAACTCACACTCATATATACATACGAACACACACACACACACACACACACACACACACACACACACACACACACACACACACATATATATATATATAAATACATACACATACATATAAACACACGTACACATACATACACAAACATATAAATATACATACATACATACATATATATATATATATATATATATATATATATATATATATATATATATATACACATATATACACATATACATACAAATACATATACACACACCTACATACATAAATATATATAAATATATATATATATATATACACACATATACACACCCACATATATACACATGTATACATATCCATATACACACACATACATACCTACATACATATATACACATACATATACTCACCTATATATATACATATATATATATATATATATATATATATATATATATATATATATATATATATATATATATATATATATATATATATATATATATACATATATATACATATATATACATATATATATATATATACACACACATACATATATATACACATACATACACATACCTAGATACATATATATATTTTTACATATATAAAAATACCCATACACAAATATGCACCCATACATATTCACAAATACACTCATATATGTATATATAAAGAAATTTATGCATAAATATATCTGTGCATAAAAATATACATACATCCAATTAAGCATACGTATATGCATATCTATATATTTTTTATAAATAATAGCAATAAAAGTAAAGATAAAAATAAAAATAAAAATAAAAATAAAAATACATATATGTACACAAAAATCTATACAAACACGTCTAGTTTTATACAAAAACATGGATATATATACACATACACACACACACACACACTCTCTCCCATAGATACACGTGTATATATTAACACTTATACACGTATACTCATACACACATATATATTTTGTATGTGATTGTTGTTACATGAATTTATATGGAAATTCATACGTAATTAATATACTCCCTAGAACGTATGAATAACTGTCTATATGTGGTAATTATTAATAAAGTAGAGGGATATTTAACTGAAGGTGGTTCATATATAAGTGAATGAGATGATAAATGAATGAACATTAATAAATGAATTAAAGAATAATAAAGTTAATGGGTTGTCTATTAATCTACATGAAATGATTACTTTATTATTATATGCTAAACAAGTTGGGCTGAATTAGGGGTTGGAAGAGTAAATCTTGCTTAAGAAGACAAAGTCAAAAATATGAGTAAGGTTTACTACAGCAATTCCGTAACATATTTGTTAATGTAAAGGTTTTATCGAGTATATTATGGGTGAATTTTACTATACATAAACCAAAAATAATGCGCTTTTTTATGTTCAAAGATTTTATATGTTCTAATTTAGGTTAATAAATAAAGAATGTTTAGATAAATTATGTCAATCGTAAACAATTTTAATCTCCTAACATATGAGGGAGCTAATAACATGTTTTACTAGAACTATTTGATGAACTCATATATTACGGGTTAATTTGATAGCGTTTTATAAAAACAGTGATTGTTATTTAAATGCTGAAAATACATGTTGTTGCCAATGTTTACATCTGTAAGAATTTTCTATGAACGTGTTTACCAGTTTATTCTTTGAAAATAAAATAAAGTAGAGCTCGCTAATACATAAATAGCAGAATGTTCCACCCTTTTCATATGGCCTAGAAATAGAAAGAATTAGCCAGTCTAGTTTAAATTTAATGTTATTATCTTTAAGTTCCCAAATAAGTTTGCTAAGGCCCGTGGTATTACGTTTGTTTCTATCTCTAAATGTCGAGAAATGATTAGAAATTCTGGTGGATAATGGTGAAGAGGAAGATCTTTGCTACCTTGATTTCTATTAACCCATTTATTCTATCCGAATTATTATTTATTAGGATAAAATAAACACATATAATTAATTATATATATATATATATATATATATATATATATATATATATATATATATATATATATATATATATATGCACACACATACATACATTCATTCATTCATACATACATACATACATACATACATACATACATACATACATACATACATACATACATTAGAAAAGAACAGCGCAGTGATATGGGCGTATATTGTTCTCCGTATATTGTTGTTGAAACAAACTGCGAAGAAACTATGAAAGGAAACACTCTATTAAAAGAAATGTGTATTCAATACATTCAACACACACACACACACACACACACGCGCGCGCGCGCGCGCGCGCGCAGCACAAACATATGTTTGTAGCAAGCATTTAAGTTACAAATTCTGTTTAAAATTTTAACAGAATTTTGATGCCAATCATAGTTTGAAAAATCGCCGAAACAATCCCGTTAGCATAAAAGCTTAGGTTCCAAAATGTTAACATATATTCTATTAAAAAGTGTCTGTGTGTGTGGGGGGGGGGGGTGCAACAAATCCTCCATAAGCTATATACTCCTTAAAAAAGTTTAACCATTATCAGAACTAGAAGCTCAATGAAGTACAGTATTGATTCATTAACTTGTTGAATGTACATTTGCAAATATAAAGATGCAGCCTTAAAGCTTAATGCCAGGGCATTAATGAAATATAAAAATTGAGGCGATCAGCTTTATCATAAATATTAGTAGCAGTTTTCTAACCTCATAGACTACTTTAACATCTAAATGGCTAACCTCATCACCATTTATATTAGCTGCTTGATCTTCTGAATATATTTTCTCAAGCAAATTTCAAAGATAATTGAAGAGAGGAGCAAAAATCTCACCGACATATCTGCAGCAACCACTAAGCAGTTTAATTAAACCTGTCTTTTGCAGTTGGTGTAAATCATTACGAAAATTAAACTCACGCAAGCATAAATATATAATTAGTTAATAAAGGCTACAGTTATCACGCATCGAATAATCTTAATTTGTTTGAATAACCTATCAGTTATAGTAACATATGCGTTATTAATGATAAAGCTATCTCCTTTAACCTACCCTTTTCTAAAAAAAATAAAAACATACTTTTGACTAGAAAACTTTCATGTTTAATGGAAATATATTTTTAGCCTTAACTAAATCCCATATCAATAACTCTAAATATATCTTCTACCTTTCTCAAATCTAGATAAGTGTACAGTATGAAGAAATCATACACATGCATAGTCCTAACTACTTTCATCGTTTGGAACTTAGCAATGAATTTCTTACAGGACATAATATTCTTTTCTACTCTTGGCATAAAACCCAAAATTTTGGGGGAAGGGGACAGTCGATTAGGTCGAACTCAGTACGCAACTGGTACTTAATTTATCGACCCCGGAAGGATGAAAGGCAAAGTCGACCTCGGCGGAATTTGATCTCAGAATGTGAAGACTGATGAAATACCGTTAAGCATTTCGCCCGGCGTGCTAACGTTTCTTATTTTTTTTATTGTCCACAAGGGGCTAAACATAGAGGGGACAAACAAGGACAGACAAAGGGATTAAGTCGATTAGATCGACTGGTACGCAACTGGTACTTAATTATCGATCTGGAAAGAATGAAAGGCAAAGTCGACCGCAGCAGAATTTTAACTCAGAACTTAAAGACAGACGAAATACTGCTAAGCATTTTGCCCGGCGTGGTAACGTTTCTGCCAGTTCGCCGTCTTTTACAGGGCTTAATATTTCAGACACTCTAGGGCGACGAGCTGGCAGAATCGTTAGCACGCCGGGCGAAATGCTTAATGGCATTTCGTCTGCCACTGCGTTCTGAGTTCAAATTCCGCCGAGGTCGACTTTGCCTTTCATCCTTTCGGGGTCGATAAATTAAGTACCAGTTACGCACTGGGGTCGATATAATCGACTTAATCCGTTTGTCTGTCCTTGTTTGTCCCCTCTGTGTGTAGCCCCTTGTGGGCAGTAAAGAAATAGGCATTTCGTCTTCTTTACGTTCTGAGTTCAAATTCTGCTGAGGTCGACTTAGCCCTCCATCACTTCGGAGTCAATGTAATCGATTTTCCTCGTCCCCAGAAATTGCTGGTCTCATGTTAAATGTGAAACACTCAAATCATAAAAAAAACATCTTTGCAGTACCTCATAAAGAGAGACCTAATAACATTTAAAACATTATTTATCAATATAGATAGCTGTTTAGTGTTACACTAATAATAAATTTACACGTAAACAAACTCTCCAATTTTATTCTGCTCTGTAAGTTTGGAATAATAAGAAAAAGAAAACCCTAAAACTTTGGAATAACCTTGTTTTTCGCCTTTACGCTGAAGCCATTCAGCTTTTCCAATTCATGCATTAATTTCCTTATTAAATTGTTCAAGCTGTCAGATATCACCATATAATCATTATTATCCTTAAAACTGAAGTCATAACATAACCTTGATTCATTACTTAATGCAATAAGGTAGTATTTGTTGTATATATAATGACAAAATTTCCCACATCGAGAAGCTGAAAGCAAGTGTTTTTGATGGACCTGATATACGAAAACTTATTCAGGAAGAGAACTTTGTAAGCAGTATGACTGCCCTAGAATCAAACGCGTGGAATGCATTTGTAGCTGTTGTTAAAAACTTTTTAGGGAGTAAGAAGTCAGCGGACTATAAGGAACGTGTTGAACATATGCTGATATGCTATCATACTCTCGGAGCTAACATGAGTATTAAAGTATACATCCTTCACAGTCATCTGGACAGGCTTCCTGAAAACCGTGGTGATGTAAGTGATGAACAAGGAGAGCGTTTTCATCAGGACATCAGAGTGATGTAAGAAAGATATCAAGGACGTTGGGATATTAGAATGATGGCGAACTACTGCTGGAGCATTAAAATGGACAGTCCAGAGACCAGTCATTCACGCCAATCCCGAAAATGGAAATTTATTCCATAGCTGTCAAGTCCCTTGCTGGAATGACTTATGATGATTTGAAGTTCTTTACTAAAACGGTATTTTCTGACAAATGTGATTTTCTTATATTGTGTTTTCTCATATTTTTTTCTTAAATAATGTCCCATATTTGTGTTTCTGTCATGAACATTAAACATGTCCTAGACTTTGATCTATAGGGAAATTGCAAGGGTAGCCCTTCCCCGGCCCGTATTATTCGATGATGAGGGCACTCTGACCTAGGACTGATCCTGAATCCCTTACGTATCTTTTCATCTATCTATCTAACGATTTTGAATAATTTTGGAGAC
>NC_142930.1:81540167-81562667 GCF_046866305.1 Octopus bimaculoides | reverse complement strand
GAGAGAGATGTTAATGATAAGTTTAAGCATTAATTCAAGACATGCGAGTCATTTCATTATCGAATACGAACAGTCATTAAATAGAAGTTTGCTTCTAACCCATAAGCTGTAAACTAGAGGATAAAAAAAAATCCCTGTAAGAAAGAGCCCAGCTTCAGGAATTTCATAAATCGTTCTACGCTGAGTTTTGGAATGAAGGGGAAAATATAAACGATAATACGTCGTGGATGGATGCAATCAGGAAGGAATACTGGACCAGCATAAACATAAAAGCTTACACTGTTGATACCGGGCACTAAAAATATTAATAAAAAGGAAGGCATCAGAAACGGATTTAATAATTATATCTTGGAATAAAATGTTGACGTTCTACGAACAACTGTCACGATTTATGATTTAAAGAATTATATAAGACCAACTCTTGTAGTAAAGAATGAAACATCCTCTAAGCGGAGGCCTGTTACGTTCTGAAACATTATATATGAGCTTTATGCAGTTATACAATTCTAAGACTGTTATGAGTCCAACAAGTTAGGGACTGATGATCAGATAGGCGAAAAGAAAGTTGCAGGTGGGAATAGATCAAACAACTTTTGATTAATATTTTTGATGTTCAGTATCTTCATACGAGGAATATTATTGGAGCGTCCCTCTCAAAACATTCTTTAAGAGCAAGTGCAAGCCGGTCTAATAAAGTTTTGGACAAAAACTGTGTACTGTGTACCAGCAGCTCGCGTGAACACTTAATTCACGACAGACTGACAACATCTACGGTCAACATCTCTACCCAGATTATAAATTGACTTTTCTATTCAGAATTTTCTAACATTTGTTCGTGCTCTTAATTATGTTACTAAGTGTCTAAGTTCGGATTTTGAAGGAAAAAATGACTAAATAGGACATTATGCTTCAAATTTCATCTGTAAAAGTCTAGTAAAATTGTTTAAATTCCAACGTTTGAGCTTTGTTTCTATACTAGAAGCTTCAAATTTAATGAAATAGTTAAGATAATTAAAAAAGGAGAATTATACATATAAACACACATACACACACACCACCATACAACACACTACCATACCACACCACTTCACACCACCCCGCACACATTAGCACTGACCACTTCCCAGCACCCACACCAGCGTACACACTAGCACACTTCCCGGCGCCCACACCATCATCCACACACCTACACATGCACACCCGCACACGTCAAGGTCACCCCCCTTCCACACGCACACACACGCTCTCCCATACACACGCACGTGCATCTTCGTTTTGGGATCACCACTACTTTATTATCTCCTCTTCTTCCTAGCTCTCCTGTGTGACCCCTCAGTCCGGCATTCGCCATGATTGATCGCTAGCCACTAAACCTTTTTTATTTTCTCTCGCTGTTAATTTATGTGTTCCTTCCTGTCGAAGAGCGTAGGCTCGAAACGTAAAAGACTTTCTCACTTCCCGAGCGTTAAACTAATACATCTGTTTGTTGTTAACACACTCGTCTTCGTTTTTTGTTTTTTTGTAAATTCTCACTATATGTAGGTATATACGTATATGTATGTATATATGTATATGTATGCATATATGTATATATGTATGTATGTATGTATGTATGTATTCATGTATGTATGTATGTATGTATGTATATACATACATATATATAGGTACGTATATAAACACACACACACATATACCATGTCACATCAACTAGGTTTGCTACATCCATCCAGACTTTGCAAGTTGTTCTTGTTTCAAAATAAATCAACAAAATCCGGGTGTCTGATGGGAAAAGAAAGGATGTTTTCGAAATCAGTTCAGCAAAGTTCACCAAATGAAGTAGTTTGGGTGAGGTGCGAAGAAAAGAAAATTTAAACGTTTCCAGTTTTACGTGAAAGCCAACTTTAGTTGACCAAGCAGAATAATCACACCTGTTTATGAATAATCATTACAGTTTCAGCTGTAATTGTTCGGCCAGTTTTTATTTAATTAAGCATCTACTGACCATTTCAACAATTTCACAGAGATTAAAGTTCAAGCGACTTGATTGGGTCACAAGTTTTTCGGTTGTCACTTAGACATGACTTAATCAATAAGTGGTAACGTTTTCCTCATCTCTGCATCAATGGCGGTTCAATATATAACTCTCTCTCTCTCCCTCCCTCCCTCTCTCTCTCTCTCTTTTCTCTCTCTGTCACAATTTACAACGATGCAGGGAAGGAGGAGGTGGAGGAGGAAGGAAGGAAGGAAGGAAGAAGGAGATGATGATGGTGATGATGATGATGATGATGGTGATGATGATGATGATGATGATGATGATGATGATGATGAGGATGAGGATGAGGAGAATGGAAGACGACGTCGACGACGACACCAGCCGCCGACATCACCGTCGCCGCCACGACGACGACGACCACCATTACTATCACCTTCATCACCACCAACAGCTCCAAAACCACCGCTGCTACCACAATCACCATTAGCAGCAAAACCACCACCACCATCACCGGCAGCATCAAAACCACCGGCACCAGCACCATCGCAACCGCCACCACCACCGCAGCTACCATCACTACGGCTACCGTCAGCACCACCACCAGCACCACCACCACCACCACCACCAACAACAACAACAACAATAACAACAACAAGACCAACAATATCTTCCACACAGCTGCTGTACATCCAACCCCAGACTACGAAGCGATAGCATCGTTGACCAAAGTAACCACTCAACTACGAATAATTCATTACGGAAAGCATTCTCACAGAGAATATTTACATTCACACAGACACCACACAGACGACACCCCACCACACACACACGCACGCACGCGCGCGCATATATGATTGAATGCTGCATTGTTGATATTTAGCACAAGATATCCCTAATCGAACTGACAAGACAAAATATATTGTCACCTTGAGAATCCCTTCTTTATCGTAGGCATAGTGTAACTAGAACTAATCTAACGCAAGGGAGATTTGTTTGCTATTTCTAACATATCGAGAGATCACTTTGTAGCTTGTCCCTTTGTCTGCTCATTTTGCATGCTAAATGAACAATAGCGTCGTTGCAGATATTTACATAACCACCTGTGTACGGACGTTTTTTTTTTTTTTATTCTTTCATTTATTTGTGATTTTGGCTACATTGGATCATTATCACTATGTCGATGATGAACGAAGGCAACCTCTCTCTCTTTCTCTCTCTCTTTTTCTCACTCTCTCTCTTTTTCTCACTATCTCTCTTTTTCTCACTCTCTCTCTTTTTCTCACTCTCTCTCTTTTTCTCACTATCTCTCTTTCTCTCTCTCTCTTTTTCTCACTCTCTCTCTTTTTCTCACTATCTCTCTTTCTCTCACTCTCTCTCTTTTTCTCACTCTCTCTCACTTCTCTTTGTTCCACCTTCACTTCTTTAACAATTACATACATATTACATGTACACAATACAGAAATGTTCATATGTATTTACATACACGCGCATATATGCCTTACGCAACCAATATATTTACTTATATATTTAGAATATTTAGCAAACCAGTTGGAATATTTAGCAAATTTTTATAAACCTCATCGTGATCAATTGTCTTTATAACTGTCTCAAAGTGCAAATTTCTTAAAACATCAAATAACGATATAATATTGCTTTGAATAATTGCCAATGCCTGATTCAGAGTTAACAATTATGAATACTTCAGTTTCTTCTATTATTGCTATTATGTCTAAAACGACGACTGGCAGAATCGTTAGAACGTCGGACGCGAATTTCAGTGACATTTCTTTTAAGGCTGGCAGAATTGTTAGCAGGTCGGGCAAAGTGCTTAGCGGTAATTCGTCCGTCTTCATGTTCTGAGTTCAAATTCCACCGAGGTCGACTTCGCCTTTTATACTTTGGGGGTCGATAAAATAAGTACCGGTTGAGCACTGGGGCCGATTTAAGCGACTAGCCCCTACCCCAAGATTGTAGGCCTTGTGTCTATAGTAGAAAGGATTATTATAATTAACTCTAGGGTAGAGAGCTGGTAGAAGCGTTAACGACGAAATGCTTTGCAGTATTTCTTTTGGCTCTTTACGTTCTGAGTTCAAATTCCGCTGAGGTCAATGATGATGATGATGATGAGGAGGAAGAGGAGGCCTTTCATCCTTCGGGGTCGATGTAATTGACTAACACGCTTCCTTCAAAAATGATGGCTGGACTTGTACCAAAAATTTAAAGCAATTATTATCGTAATCAATTCTAGCGTGGAGAGTGGCGGAATCATTACCACGTTGGAAAAAATGTTCTGCTGTATTTCTTCCGGTTCATTAAGTTTCAAATTCCACCAGAGCCAACTTTGCATTTCATCCCTCCGAACGCGAAGAAACAGTACCAACCAAGTTCTGCAGGCGATGTAATCGAGTAACTTCCCTTGAAAACTAGTGGCCTTGTTCCTGGATCAGAAACCATTATTACAACTAACCGAAGCGCGGCGAGCGAGAAGAATCTTTTCACTGTTTGTTTCGGTTCTCTGCGTTAAAATATAGCCAAAATCAATTTTATCTTTCATCCTCTTAGGGCTCGATAAAATAAGTATCAGTGAAGTCCTGGGTCGATTTAATCGACTAAAACTCTCGTGTCTATGATTGACACAATTATTGTTATTTCATCTTTACGTATTGAGTGTTTCTTCTTTATATTTGCATTCACAGAAGCATACGCACACATATAGATACAAACTAGCACATATGCAGGCGTATGGCATGTACACACACGCCCCAAAAAGTATGTATACACACATACCTGTAAACACACACAAACGCACACACACACACACACACACACACACACACGCACACACACATAAAGGTAGATAGATATGAATATATATAAATGTATGTATGTATATACACACACACACATATATTTATATACATATCTATACATACATACTAACGTACTTGTTGAGGAAAAAAGTTCGTGCGCCGTGTTAAAATAATGATTTTTTTATGCATGAATTTATTTAAAAACAACAACAAATGTTCTTGAAAATAAAGACCATCATTTTCCACGACCTTCTGCCAACAATCTGCAGGCTTTCGGATTTGGTGAAAGTACCAATACTTCGGCTTTGAATCGAAAAATTCTTGACAAGCTTCTTCAACTTTATCAAATGACAGAAATTGGCGACCTTTCATAAAGTGTTGCATTGATCGGAAGAGACCGTAGTCAGATAGAGCAACGTCTGGACGATAGGGTGGATGCGGCAGAACTTCAACACTGTCTACAATTCTTCGATTTTGTTACTAGTCTTTCTGACGGTATGCGGCTTTGCATTGTCTTGTTGAAACAAAGCGCGTTTTCATAATAGTTACATTGTTATGAACACAACTCAATAGTAATCAAAAACACATACACAGTGAGTCACCATTGAACATGACATGAACTGAACACACTCCACAAAATTATATAAAAAAGCATTATTTTAAAACGGCGCACGAACTTTTTCCTCAACCTAATATATATGTAGTGAAACTACCTATCCCGATTAGATACAAAACTGCTATCGCCATTCTTCTCATTTAAATATAAATAAACGCGAGCGTAGCAGAGAACCCATTCCTTGTCATCACGTGACTGATTATTATTCGAATCGGCAACTTCTTCGAACCGTTCCCGCCAGAACGCAAACTGACCAATCACAGCCCTTAATAAGGTCACGTGATAGTGTTTTTCTGCTACCGTCTTGGAGCCGATAATTCGCTATAAATAGATCAACTCATACCCAACAAATTTGTCTCGGTCCAGTTTCTCTTTGAGAACTGTTCCGTGTACCACACGACAGCAGCAGCAACAATCAACCAGCGACCACTTCAACAGCTTCGTCCAGCCAACGATGACCACCGCCGTCGCCACATCAGCAATACGAGTCTACGACTACTATCCAGCATCAATCTCCACCAGCGTCAACACGACTTACTATGTACACCAAACTAAACCACCGCGGCACATCTCTCTCTCTTCGATTCTGTTAGGTGACTTAGCTTCACCACGATAAATAAACAGACAAGAGATTTCAGCCTGCGATAAACGTCTGTCCTCAAGGCCCTGGCATCGAAGCCAAAACACAACTAGTGATAAGCTCTGCCAAACGACGAACGACGAACATCTGTATAACAAGAATCACGGCCCGGCATGGATGCCACGACATCACAACTAGTGATCAGCTCTGCCACACACAGCCTCAACTCACTTCTTTCACATACAGACTCATACTATTGTGTACTAAAGAACTGGTATAATTGCTCACGTGTTATTGACTCTCTTTCCATCTGCTGTAATAACTCACATACACATACATGTATCACTCACATACATACTTTTCTTGGTACGACGGTCTGTCTTTGATTATGTTATTATATGTCGCATTCACACTCACACACAGACATACATCTTTAACGCCATAATAAATATCTCTGTTATTCATCTCATACGGTTGTGGTCTTTCATTACTGGTCATCTATGTTATCGTAGTATAACATATCATGTATATCATCATTTGATATATAATTTTGTGTTCGACCGTGTGGACACGTTTAAATAAAAGGAGTCCTCTGTTTTTCCATTCGTCACCATTTCTCCTTTTTGAGTTCGCACGGTCGTACCTCACATATATGAAGTAAACATGGGAGGAACAAGTTTTAACAAATGTATATGTTTAACGCTTATATATATGTATATATATATATATATATATATATATATATATATATATATATATATATATATATATATACGCGCACACATACACAGAGAGAAAGAGAAAGAGAGAGATAAAGATATATGGATCTCACTTTCTGTATATGTATTTTGTGTATATGTATATATATATATATGTATACACACACACAAGCGCACACACACACACACACACACACACACACACACACACACACACACACACACACATACACACACACACACACACACACACACACACACACACACACACACACACACATGTACACATATATAATTCATAGACACTTGAGGTAAAAATCAACAAAGTGAAATTTCAAATGTATGTCTCGTTAGCTTCTTTTATTTATTCCTAATCAGAAAGCTGCCATCTTGTCACGTCTAGTCAAACTAATATGATTCAGGGGAATTCGGCGACATTATAACCCTTTTGTCACTCTGGGGTGTAAAACTGGACACTGGAGATTCCAACATGTGATTACTGACCCAATAGACCAATTCCTAATTTGAAGAAACGGTCAAATGAATGGAGAAAAGTATCGGTCATTTAGAAGGTTTAAGTTAATAGATTTGTCTGTGTGTACGTGTAAATTGTCTGTGCGTACGTGTGTGCTGTGTAAATTTACTCTCAGCGTTGGCTTTTTGTGTGTATGAAAATAGAATGATGAGTGTATTTGTGTTTGGTTTTGTGTGTGGAGTAAGCAACATAACTGAATGTTAGGAAGCAGTGGGTATATGCATGCATGCATGTATGTATGTATGTATGTATGTATGTATGTATGTATGCGGGCAGGTTCGTGTAGAAGTGTGCATGTATGTATGAATGTATGCATGAATGTATGCATGTATACATGCATGTATGTATGTATGCGTGCGGAAGATTGTATGAGTGTGCATGCATGTATGCACTTATGTATGTATGCATATCTCTAAGTATGCGTGTATGTACTTAAGTACGTATGCATATATGCATGCCTCTGTCTTTAAGTACGTACTCACGTATGTATGTATTATATATGTGTGTATGTATGTATGCATGCATGTATGTATGCATGTATGCATTATAAATGTGTTTGTGTGGGTGTGTGTGAATGTGTATGTGTACGTATGTATATATGTTTGATAGTAGGTATTCTGCGGGGCTCTGTGAATAGTTAGGATGTGACTAAAATTGTCTTCATATGTATTTGTGCGCATGCGTATGTATGAGTTTGTGGTACGTGGGAAGACATTATTTGAAAAGAGAAGATGGGTACGTGTGTGTGTGCGTGTGTCTATATGTGAGTGTGTATGTGTGTGTGTGTGTGTGTGTGTGTGTGCACGCATGCGTGTGTGTCAATATAAGCGTTCATGTGTATATGCATGTTGTGCTTAAGGTGAACGTTTTTAATGAAGAGAGTTTGTGTATCCATACGCATATGCTTTTGAGTGTGTTAGGATATAACATGTGTTTATGTGCATGTGGGAATTTTTGAATGTACTCGTGTATGCCTCTATAATTTCGTATGCGTGCATGTATATTCCAGTTAATGTTTGTACGCGTAAGTCAACGTTCATGAGAAAGAGAGAGAGAAGAGAGAGAGAGAGAGAGAGAGAGAGAGAGAGAGAGAGAGAGAGAGAGAGAGAGAGAGAGAGAGTATTTGTGTATTCGTTTGAGAAATATGTATAAGGGATTAGATTATATATGTGTATGAATATATATTTTAATTTGTCTGCGTGAATATCTGCGAATGCACATGCATATGTGGACCAGATAATCAGTCAAATAATATGAGGCTTATATTTTGTAACAACCATTATAATTTGCCAATAGGTTCAGGTAATTAACCATTAAAATGGCCAGTGTATATAGCTGTGAATTGGAAGTGTATGTTATGGATAATACCTATCTGTAAGCATTATTTCATTAGCTTGCCGTAAGTCTTATGTTAGATGCAGTACATAGCTTAGAGCGCGGTGGGTTCAGCTATGAAGGCTACCAAGCTCAGATTAACCTTTATCCAAAATAAACAATGGCTTAAGGCAACAAAAGAAAGTCGTCACGATAGAGCTTTTTTTTTTTTGCAATATTGGATTTACAGTATTACAAATGATAAAGTATAATACATAAAAATGAATGTTTAAAATTTATAATTTTTCGTCTTGTTTTAGTTGTGAGAAAATTATTTGTCTACATTGCGCATAACTATTTGGTGCTAAAGAAATAAAAAAAGAAAAGCAGGTTACGTTTAATACAGTTGTGGGTCTGACATGGGGGATAGTCTGGAAGAATATTGAATTTTTAATCTATTATTTCCCATTCAGCAATTATTAGTCCTTAATGTGTTATCAATTAGAAAATGGAAGGCTCGAGTGATGATATTAAAGGTTTGGCTTCGTGATTCACTTGATATTCATTTGTTTAATATGACAGCCCTTCCATAAACTGCATTAACACAGTTTCCAGGCTGCCCTTCCAACCAAAGGATTAAGGTGGATATCATCCTATCACACAAACACACACACACGCATACATATGTGGGAATCTAACGAAATAAGGTATATTTATAAAACAAGAATTATTGTTTGTTAAATAAAAAATATTTCGAAGACTTTTGTATGGTAACTATTTATTTAAAGTTTAGTGCAACCACGAGCACCCCTTTTTATGAAGCGGGCTGCATGAGACATGGATCAACATCAGGCGGGCAACACTACCAAAACTGCAAGGCAGATTTTCGGTAGGCGTACCATTCAGCAAGTCACTCGGGGCGCAGTTTATTCATGATTGATGAATAAAGAAAAAGTTGACTGATTTTAAGCAGCAGCCTTTGGTTGATCTTCTGTGTTTTCTCTTTTCCACCTTAGAAAGATCTTCTGTCCTTCATGTAGATCGAATTTAAAAGAGTAAAATAAGATAAAATAGATAATAAAATTAATATTGCGAAACGGAATTGGTAAATTGGAAGGAACTTACGTTATATTGATGGCATGGATTAAACAGCTTGTCGGTAGTTTGAAGGTGTGTGTTCTAAGCGACATTGAATTACAGAAATTATTAACAAATTAGAAAAATAAAAGGCATTTCTCAGTTCATCTGTGTTGGTTAATCTGCACATGATCTACTTAAATATAATAATAAAGTGCTAATAGTTTTAAAAGCAAAAACACGTTCACGAACATTACAAGTTCAATAGATGAAAGACCACAAAGACAACAACAACAACCCCAAAAATCGAAAACAAAAAACACTAACTCCACCATTACTTTATAACAGTATAAAAGTGTAGGAGCTAGACTACAAAATTACCACTAGGGACAAAAAAAAAAAAAAAAAAGAAGTCATTGCATTTGAAAGAAGGAACACAACAACGATCACTATCATCACAATCACTAAGAACAAGTAAAAAAAAAGATGAAAAATAATGAGAAATTATAACGTCTCAATCACCTGCATTTAAAAGGTGTTTACAGAGAAGGAGAACATGAAATAATATGCCACTATGCCCATACCAAGCTTTGTAAAAGATATATAATAAACGGGCTGGTTATTCTCCACAAACTGCGCAGAGATGCATGGAAGGTCTAACATGGAACACACTGAAAGATTCCGACATTCTGATCATCGATAAAGCAGACGTGTCTGAATGGCAGCTGCACGCACTCTCACATGAAGATATGTTGTATACCAGTTGTACTTATCGAAAGAAAAATATGGGATGGAGAACAAGCTGCAGCAGTCGAGTAGCAACTATCTTTTAAACTTGGCAATGCAGTTGATTTAGTTACAGTAAACACAAAGTTACATACACCAGCACATAGACACTGCTTGCAAAAATAATAAACTGGTCACTTCAGAAGCCCCGCTTCACCTCACTTCGACAATACTGCTGCTAAATGTCAGAGTTTTGTAACAGTTTAGTGGTAAGCGTAAAATTCTTTACCTGGGTGACCTTACCATATGCAATCAAACAATATACAAAGAACTTATAGAAACTTATCAACTGTCAAACATAACAGATATAGAAATACACATACCAAAGTATATTATCTTTCGAGGTGACAAAGAAAAAGAAGTCGTAGTGGAGTTGATACGTACATTCGTGAAGTTGTCACTTCTTTAGTTTTTGCTCCTTCTTCAGCACCACATCTAATAGCGTTACACTGCTATATCTGGTGGCTATTTAAGCAATGAGTTCGTGGATGGTTAATGGGTTGGATATAGTGCTGAAGAATGAGTAATAGCTCCTGAAAATATACATATTCCCCCATTATCTATTTTTCCATCTTCGATCACATTGCTTACATTAGACGTTAACAAATCAGTGCTGGCTATAATTTCTATAGAAAATTTGTAGAGATAACTTTAAAAAAAATCTTTAGTTCTGCTTTTTATACCGAAAAAAATTAGTTTCTGACTTATTTATAATACACATACGGCGACTTGTACTATGTATAACATATTGTACACAAGTTTCCTCAAATAATATACAACTGAAGAGGGCTTCAGAAAGATAGAAGATACTTTAAACAAACTGGAACAAGATATCAATATATTTCTCGTGAGTTAATTCAATGTTACCGAGATCAAATGACGCGAGAGACCCATTCTCTCAGAAATGTCGCAATAATATTAGTTTCAAATTTTGGCACAAGGCCAGCAAATTTGGAGGAAGGGGTATGTCGGTTATATCGACCTCAGTGCTCAACTGGTACTTATTTTATCGACTTCGAAAGTGATACCTATAATTTTTTTTTTACCAAACACAGAAAGAACAAAATATAGTCAAATAGCAACTGTCGTCTAGCAATTTAGGAGCGCCCAAACTCTGGCAGCCTGAATTTCTACAAAGCTCAAAGAAAATTATCTCAGTAAGAGGTCTTCAAATAAAACTGACCTCCAATTTTTTCTCCAGTCACCTCAAGTAAGGTCTATAAACTAGTTTTGGGTAAACAGGGGCATAATTAATATCACAGCAACATATACATGCATCTATATTAAAAATAACTAGTAAAATTGGCTATAAAATTGATAAAAAATTCATATGTAATATAATGATAGGGAAAGAAAGAAGCGATAACTGTAGAGGTGGCGATAAATTGCAGTAAATTAGATGTCAATAAAAGAGCTAATACAACGACCAAAAGGACCGATAAAGATATTGAAACGAAGGATACTTCCAACATTAAGCAAGGTACATGTTAATTCTGAATTTAAAGAGATCAAAAACATATTCAGTAGGAAAACAATGGAGGAAGTTTATTCCACTATTCAAACTTTCGGGGAAAAAAAAAAAGAGCTTAGTGCATGGAACTTGCAGCGTGTTAATGAGAATACGAAAGCTTGAAACTGATTCGTTAAATTCAAGAGACTGAGATCTGATAGGAAATTCCTACACTGGTGGGACCAGGAAATGACGCTCATTTAAAAGCCTTCCATAGAAGTAAAAATAGAAACTGGTTAGGCTTGCAACATTCTGGTGAGGAGAGTTGGAGTAATGAAAAGAGCTCATCACCAACTAGACTACACGTTCGATCCTGCAATACTCTCTATCAAGAGTGGACAATGTATGCTTAGAGAAACTCCCCTAAATATGTAAGCAGTTGTCCATTTTTGGGTGGATCTGGCTCCTGTAAAAATGTGATAGTGTTTCAGGTGTTAAGGGCGGTATTAGAAGTCAGGAGCACTATTCTAACCACTATTCCTTCATAATGTAAGAGTTCCCTTCTGTTGTTAACTATTTCTGCTCTTGTCAGCCGGTTTAGTATTATCAATATTCCCATTGATCGGCTCATTTTTCTTGTCTAGTCTTCTCGCATTGTGTATTGCTATTACGGCTAGTGAAAAAAGAGAACCGGACATTGTGCGTACTGAACATTCTAAGGAATAGAAAGCGTTTCTCGATTGCAGTGTAAAACTGCTTCGGAAGGTTGGAAATTATTTGTTTCCCGAATCTAGCATTGTACCATAGAGTAGTCCTGGAATTCCTATTACTTTGGGCATTATTATGTATTGTGTGGTTGTTAATGTTAGGGCTTTTCTTTTTCCCATGGTGGCTGCTCGGATATATGGGGCTCTTGCTATCGTATTTTTTGTTGCATATTGTGCATGTGTACTCCGGGGTAGTTTACTTCACTTCTAAGGTTCAGTATACTATGGCTTCTGCCGTTATTTCCACTAGGTAATTGCACCCAAGATTCCCTCCTGTTTGTATCTTTTTTTACTACTATCCGAACTGCATATTTTTGGGTTGTATCTTATGTATTTGTCCCTCTCTTTTATTGGGGGAGGGGGTTTATCTGGTTATCCCTCTAAACTCACATTAATTATATATATACAGCATGGCCGCAGCTCTGAGCTGGAACTACAGCAAAAAGAAAAAAATACATACACACATGTCCTATTATAGGCATCTCTGCATTTTAAATAATATATATATATATATATATATATATATATATATATATACACACATATACCAGAGTAAGCACATAAATGCAAAACAAGGTGGAAGAAATAGTACTCGAATACCAGAGGTAGAGTAATATGCTTTATTAAAATCAGCTTTTTAATAAAGAGTATATATATACGGCAAGAAGAATGTGGAGGGGATCCAGAGGTAGTATGCATCAACTGTTAGATATTATATTATGTCTATTTATTTTAAACAATTTGAGAATATATATATATGTGTAAAGATTGTGATTTTACATATAAAGTACCAGTAATTTCTAGAATAGAGAAAGAAGAACAGTTTCTTACAGCTGTTTCTGCCAAGAGGTCACAGTACCCCACGTGTTATTTCCGTCTTTTCAGTGAACTGTAGTGATCAGTAGATAAAATTAGGGTACTTGGGTGTGCCTCTAGGCTTCGTCAGAGAGTTTACAAGAGGGTCTAAGAAGTTCAGAGGGCTAATATATGCATATATAAATATACACACACACATGTGTGTGTGTGTGTGTGTATGTGTGTACATATATATATATATATATATATATATATATATATATATATATATATATATATATATATATATATATATATATATACATACACATATATATACACACATACATATACGTATATACACACACATACAACAGAATCAGTTATTAGTAGGTGTAGTACAATATTCTTAGAGAATGTATAAGAAGAGAAATAAGAGTAGAATCGAAGTAAGCAATAGAGTTTGAGAGGAGTACAGTTTTGTAGAAATGAAATGGCAAATGAAAGGAGGAATATATATATATATATACACACACATACATATTCATATATATATATATATATATATATATATATATATAATCATAAATATATAGGGATTGACAGTAACCTGCTTCTCCAACATACTGAGAATTCAGAAATAGCAGTCAAAGAACTACTGATTTCAAAACTACAAATTATTACTCCAGATTGATAGCGATATTTTTGATACACACAGAACAAAAAACAATAGAGAAGAGTAAAAAACACTTGCCTTTAGTTAATTTAGTACAATTGTTTCACAGTTAAGAGTACATAATACTCTATTCTGATCTTCAGCTAAATATTCTAATAAATTTGTTAATGTCTAAATAACTCACGTTAATTTTGACCATGTGAACATCAATACCACGTGAAGAAGACGTTAAGAAATTTATCGGCCAGTAAGTTCAAAACTTCTTGCCCTAATGAATTTCAATTCAGCGTGTATCAGAAATAGTTCCGTTTAGGAAAGAGACTCGTACGAATTCCTGCGGTATAACCATCCACCTTGGAGTTATTGTTAAAATATAGATATGCAGGGCAGGGAATCATCAATTAGTAATAAAATTAATAATTAACAATTCTGCCGGGTAGCTCAGTATGAAAAAAACCTTCTTCGGTAAATAATTTATAATCATAAATATATAGGGATTGACAGTAACCTGCTTCTCCAACATACTGAGAATTCAGAAATAGCAGTCAAAGAACTACTGATTTCAAAACTACAAATTATTACTCCAGATTGATAGCGATATTTTTGATACACACAGAACAAAAAACAATAGAGAAGAGTAAAAAACACTTGCCTTTAGTTAATTTAGTACAATTGTTTCACAGTTAAGAGTACATAATACTCTATTCTGATCTTCAGCTAAATATTCTAATAAATTTGTTAATGTCTAAATAACTCACGTTAATTTTGACCATGTGAACATCAATACCACGTGAAGAAGACGTTAAGAAATTTATCGGCCAGTAAGTTCAAAACTTCTTGCCCTAATGAATTTCAATTCAGCGTGTATCAGAAATAGTTCCGTTTAGGAAAGAGACTCGTACGAATTCCTGCGGTATAACCATCCACCTTGGAGTTATTGTTAAAATATAGATATGCAGGGCAGGGAATCATCAATTAGTAATAAAATTAATAATTAACAATTCTGCCGGGTAGCTCAGTATGAAAAAAACCTTCTTCGGTAAATAATTTATAATCATAAATATATAGGGATTGACAGTAACCTGCTTCTCCAACATACTGAGAATTCAGAAATAGCAGTCAAAGAACTACTGATTTCAAAACTACAAATTATTACTCCAGATTGATAGCGATATTTTTGATACACACAGAACAAAAAACAATAGAGAAGAGTAAAAAACACTTGCCTTTAGTTAATTTAGTACAATTGTTTCACAGTTAAGAGTACATAATACTCTATTCTGATCTTCAGCTAAATATTCTAATAAATTTGTTAATGTCTAAATAACTCACGTTAATTTTGACCATGTGAACATCAATACCACGTGAAGAAGACGTTAAGAAATTTATCGGCCAGTAAGTTCAAAACCTCTTGCCCTAATGAATTTCAATTCAGCGTGTATCAGAAATAGTTCCGTTTAGGAAAGAGACTCGTACGAATTCCTGCGGTATAACCATCCACCTTGGAGTTATTGTTAAAATATAGATATGCAGGGCAGGGAATCATCAATTAGTAATAAAATTAATAATTAAAACAAATTCTCCAACATACTGAGAATTCAGAAATAGCATATCTATATTTTAACAATAACTCCAAGGTGGATGGTTATACCGCAGGAATTCGTACGAGTCTCTTTCCTAAACGGAACTATTTCTGATACACGCTGAATTGAAATTCATTAGGGCAAGAGGTTTTGAACTTACTGGCCGATAAATTTCTTAACGTCTTCTTCACGTGGTATTGATGTTCACATGGTCAAAATTAACGTGAGTTATTTAGACATTAACAAATTTATTAGAATATTTAGCTGAAGATCAGAATAGAGTATTATGTACTCTTAACTGTGAAACAATTGTACTAAATTAACTAAAGGCAAGTGTTTTTTACTCTTCTCTATTGTTTTTTGTTCTGTGTGTATCAAAAATATCGCTATCAATCTGGAGTAATAATTTGTAGTTTTGAAATCAGTAGTTCTTTGACTGCTATTTCTGAATTCTCAGTATGTTGGAGAAGCAGGTTACTGTCAATCCCTATATATTTATGATTATAAATTATTTACCGAAGAAGGTTTTTTTCATACTGAGCTACCCGGCAGAATTGTTAATTATTAATTTTATTACTAATTGATGATTCCCTGCCCTGCATATCTATATATATATATATATATATATATATATATATATATATATATATACGCACATACGTATACATAGACTCACACATATTTCATGCGTTAGGAATGGTGGATTCCTGGAATGGTTTGTATTTTCTTTGCATATAAATATACGATATATTTACAGTTGAGGGCTTGAGATTGTGGTCCCCATTACGGGGATGAAAGTTTATATTAATAGTTATGATAGCAGTTGGTACTAAACGTAGTAAACCTCCGGGTAGTGACCAAGATACTGTATTAGTTTCAGTTATTTTTTGATTAACAAGTTGCTGAATCCCTGTGGGTAATGGGTAATGGGGAGAGGGTTATGGTCAGTCCCGTAACCTAATTGGTCAGCTATTTTTTCGAAAGGCCATGACGCTGTTATGGTTGGTTAGTGTTTAATAGATAACATAAAAACAAACTAGATGAAATATATAAATGCATAAAAACATAAAAACAAATAAGCCATGATTAAGTATGGGCAGGTGGGAGAGTAAACATTAATATTGAGTCTTGATTCGATTAAATTAAATTAAATTAAATTAGATTAAATTAAGTATTATATAAGTAAAATGTGGATGAATGGATGGGTTAGTGAGTATGATAGGTTAGACTAAGGGGATGCAGTTTTTCTAGACTGCTAAGGAAAAAAGTCATTACAAAGGTATAAAACTGCATACAATAAATGTAATACATGTATCTGTCTAATTAAGGGAATCAATTGTATATTTTAGCAAAATATAGGGGCAATACAGGAAGAAATTATATGTGGGAAGTTCTAAGGACCAGTTCCTAACAAGGTACAATAGACCAAAAGGACCGGATACGTTATTTTTCTAAGTTGTCGTTATTCATCGCTAAAACTATGTTTAAAATATATTATTTCAGACACAATACATTAAATGCAAGTCGCTATGAAATACTGTTGAGTTGTTCAATTAATCAACTAATCAGTCATTCAACACTTATGTATTAATAATTGGGTATTCTACCAGCAGTATATTGGATAGATACTATCACTTAGGTGGTTGGATTCACAACCTTTAACTCTCTTTGAATATATATATATATATATATATATATATATATATATATATATATATATATATATATATATATATATATATATATTAGGCGCAGGCGCGGCTTGCTTCCCAACAACATGGTTCGGGTTCAGTGCCACACTGTGGCACCTTGGGCAAGTGTCTTCTACTATAGCCTCAGGCTGACCTAACCCTCATGAGTGGACTTGATAGACCGAAACTGGAAGAAGCCCGTTGTGTGTATATATATATATATATATATATATATATATATATATATATATATATATATATATATATATATATATATATATATATATGTTTGTTCCACCGCCGTCGCTTGACAACTGAAGCTGGTGTCCCCGTAACTCAGCGGTTCGACAAAAGAGACTGATAGAATAAGTACTAGGGTTGCAAAGAATAAGTTCTGGGGTCGATTTCCTCGACTAACACCTTTTAAGGCGGTACTCCAGCATGGCCGCAGTCAAATAACTGAAACAAGTAAAAGAATAAAAGAATAACACACAAACACACACACACACATGCACACATACACACACACACATACAAACACACACACACATATTGTATATACGTAGGCACTCTGAATCGACTGAATGGAATCCCCTGGTAAACGTAGATTGAGCTTTTTTATGTTTTTGCACGTAGAAACCGAAATGCCGACATGCTGTCATGTATATTTTCCATAATTTCCATAATCATTTATATAATAAACAAAAATTCCCTAGGTTCAAAGGTTTATATGAATTAGACAAATATTTGCTTGCATGTATGAACAGCTCTGTGCATGCTCACACACACACACGAGCGGACGTGTACAAGTGTACATACATACATACATACATACATACATACATACATATATATGTGTGTGTGTGTGTGTGTGTGTGTGTGTATGTATATGTATGTATGTATGTATGTATGTATGTGTGTGTACGTGTATGTGTAAGTGCAGGCGTGACTGTGTGGTCAGAAGTCTGCTTTCCAACCATATGGTTCCGCGTTCAGTCCCACTGCGTAGTACCTAGAGAAAGTAGCTGCTACTGTAGACAGTAACTTCTGGTATTATATTTATTCTTTAGGCGCAAGCGCTTCGACATTACGTGGTTGATGTATTTTTCTCATGAATATAAGTATGGGTAAAAGGATATATTGTCTGTAATATTTTAATTATATTACATGTGACCTATGTACACCTCCACAGAAATGATAAAATAACAATACACACACGCACATATACGTATATACGAATATAGTTATTACTTTTCATCGCCACAGAAAGTGACCGTTTTCCTTGTTTTCCTGTTCCTGGTTTAAAATATATATGCAAAATATACTGTTTCACAACCTCACTAACATTTTGTAGTGCCAGCAACTGTTATGTATATATTGTGGTTAAACACGAAACTATCTTTCGTTCAACAATGGCAGAAGCGGTAAATAGTCATTGAAGCATTAATATGTTCAGCAAAATAACTTGTGGTAAATATTCCATTTTTACATTGTGTGGTATGTTTGCGGTCTAATCTTTCCATCGAAAACATGTCCAGTAATTGTGAGTACGTTCATTGATTAAATATCACACTTTGACGAAATATAATTGTACTGGTTAGTTTCATACACACACACACACACACACACACACACACACACACACACACACACACACACGCACGCACTCAAACGCACGTATACACACACATGTATGTATGTATATATGTATATATACATGTAAGGAGAGCTGGCAGAATCGTTAGACGTCCAGCCAAATGCTTAACGGTATTTCGTCCGTCTTTGTTTTGAGTTCAAATTCCACCGAGGTTGACATTCATCTTTCAGGGTTGATAAAATAGTTTAATATTTATACATAGTTTAATATTTATACATAATGTACAATATGTATAAATATTAAACTATTTCTGAATAATTTCTTTTCCTCCCTCTATTGCGGTAAAAGTTTGGTATATGCTCAAAAGTATCCATAAATTTCTATCCTTTTGTTAATATATTCTTATTAATAATCCTATGAATAGCCATAAACTTTATCTGTATACAATATAGCAACATTGTTTTAAAACATTTAACTATAGTACTACATGATAAGACTTCTCTTGTTTCATTATCAATGGTCTGCTAGTGGGCGACCCCCTTAGTTGTCAGCCAGCATCTTGTTTTAAGTTTTCCTTTACCAAACCTCATGATATTTATAACTATACCAACTATGATTTCTGTCTGCTCTCTCAGCCCTATCCCTAACAGATGATGCCCTTTATTCTCTCATCCTTAGATATACAAGGTTTGATAAACTAGTCTATAAATTAAAACTGATCCCATAAAAACAAATAAAATCAGTGACAGGCAGAGTCTTCTTGACAATTTATTAACTTCTATGTTGTAGTAAAAGCAACATGTTCTTTGTCTATCTCCTTAACTTCTTGGAGATTTTAGGTATAATTATACTAATGTGTCCATCTGTTCTAATTTAATTAAATTCTATGTCTTTGTGCAACTGAGGATTGCTCTGCATTTTAAATTGATGTAATTATTGCATTGTTTAATTAAATGGAGTTGCATGAAACGATCGTACTGCATTACTTCTGGATATCCTTGTTGCTTATTTTGATTTTAATCGCTTATTTTGATTTTAATCGCGCTCTCTCTCTCTCTCTCTCTCTCTCTCTCTCTCTCTCTCTCTCTCTCTCTCTCTCTCTCTCTCTCTCTCTCTCTCTCTCTCTCTATATATATATATATATATATATATATATATATTTATATATATATATAAGGTTTTTAACTTTTAAATTTTCATATTCAAAAGAGACAGAGACTTCAAATTCGATATATCGATTTATCCTCTGGAAAATATATATATATGTGTGTGTGTGTGTGTATGTGTGTGTGTGTATGTGTGTGTGTGTGTATGTAGTTAGTTTAGTCAGTCCACATTACTCCGTAACTATTCCATGCCAGTGGACGTGATCCTGGGCCACCCCCTGGATTTCAGACCAAGAGAGACCAATTGCTTTCGCTCCATCTTCCAGTTATTCTTTCCAGGTCTTCTTAGGTCGCCTAACTTTCCTCTTTTCTTCAGGTTACCTGTCTAACATCTGTCTTGGAATGTTGCTTGGAGGTTTCCTTAGAGTGTGACCGATCCAGTCCCATTCCTTTTCAGAATTTCCTGATTGATGAGAATTTGGTACGTTCTATCCCGCAGACTTCTGTTTGAAATTTTATCTAGCCACCAGATCTTGAGGATGTAACACAGACATTTGTTGATGAAAGTCTGTAGCTTACTCTCTATGACTTTGGTGACACACTCTCTCTCTTTCTCACATGTCAGAGTCACTCGCCCCTATTCACACGTACACACGTACACTCTCACACACACCATTTTCGCATATGCACACATGCACGCGCACCCTCTGTTGTTCGGATTACTAGCAGCATTATTATCGCTTTTTCATTCAACCTGTTTTCTTATTATCTCCCTTCCTTTCAACCTCTTTTTTCCCCCAATCATTCGCCATGCTGGACCGCTGAACTCTACACATTAAAAAAAAAAATTCTCTCTCTGTTTATTTCGTCTTATTCCTTTCTGTTGAAGAGCGTAGGCTCGAAACGTAAAAGACATTTTCATTTTTCCCGAGCGTCAAACTAATACACTTACTTGTTGTTCATACACCTCTCTTCGTCCTTTGTTTTTCTATATATATATATGAAAAATATTTCAATACCAAATGTATTAATTTCCAGCAAAATAAAGCCCTATAATAGCGTCGTAATTGTATCGATTGCTATTTTCCAGTAAATATTGGTGCCTTGTTGTACGACTCTTCTGAATTAATATATATATATATATATATATATATATATATATATATATACATATATATATATGTATATATACACGTACATACACACAAACACACATACATACACACACAAATTTATATATGCATGTGAAGCATCTGTGTACGCACATGCGTATGCATATACTTATATGTATATGTTTGTGTTTGAGTGTGTGCGTGTGCGCGTCAGTGTGCGTGCGTGAGTGCGTGTGCGTGTGTGCAATGAGATACTATTATATATCTGTGTCGCATGAACGTATTTCCAAAATAGCTGTACGTGCAGACTCATAAAATTATATTGATGAGTAGATGTTCACCGTCTTCCCAGTCAATAAACATACACAAGCGCGGAAATATATATATATTCTACACACGCAGACACATATACGGACAAACCAATGAATACATATTCGTCCCCTGCCATCTCTCTTTCTCTTTCCTCTCTCTCTCTCTCTCTCTCTCTCTCTCTCTCTCTCTTCTCTTTCCCCTCTCTCTCTCTCTTTCTCTTTCCTCTCTCTCTCTCTCTCTCTCTCTCTCTTTCCTCTCTCTCTCTCTCTCTCTCTCTCTCTCTCTTTCTCTCTCTCTCCATGCCTTTCTCTCACATACAAAACATCAAATAAGGACTAGCATAAACACAGGCATATAGAGAAAGAAAAAAATGAAATAGAAAGAGAGGAAAGAAAATGAGCGAGGGAGTGATGTCGCGGCACGAACACAATCGTATGCATTCATATGTCCACACACAAACCAAACACACACACACACACACACACACACACACACACACACACACACACACGCACACACGCACACACGCATGCACGCGCGCGTGTGTGCATCTGTGTGTATGTGTGTACATACATACATACATACATAAATACATACGTCTTTAGACCAATTTGAACTCGCAGTTTTGGTAAACTGTTTTGACAAATATGTAGTTATGTGACCTGATCTAAATTCCCTCTTTTAAGGATAACATGTCTGTGCATATGTATGTATGTATGTATGTATGTATGTATGTATGTATGTATGCATGTATGTATGTGTATATGTATATGTATGAATGTGTGTGTATATGTATGTATACACACATACACTTATATGCATACATATATTTAGCACATGTACGCATATGCATATATGCATGCACGTGCATATATGTGCGTGAGCGTGTATGCATACGTAAATTATATTGGCATGTTCGTTTATCAAGAGAACCGGACTAATGGAACTAATGGGGACGTAAAAATTTACTGATGTATATAC
>NC_142930.1:81492667-81535167 GCF_046866305.1 Octopus bimaculoides | reverse complement strand
AGCAGCTTTCTTCAACCGAATACACGCCGTTGATTGGTTGAAATTACCCAAATACGACAACTTTCACACGAAATAACTTCTAAAATACGAAATTTTGTCAAATAAGTTCAGAGTAAACCGTGTTCTACGTGAGAAATTCTACCAGTATTCGAAGTTACAGACTGTTTAGTTAAAAAAAATTAATTTAAAAATCTGTGATTGAGAGGGAATAGATTCATTCCGCCTTTAAACGATGTATTCGCTCAAATATTTTGGTGTGGCTGTACCTCTTCAGCGAGAGACACGGCCTGGAATTCTGGAACTAAGAGAAAACAACTCTTTCTATCTGTACAATCTGTGAGCAAAACAGTCAGTGATATGTGCTAAGGCATGCCTTTTTGATAATATTATTAACACGAAAAACAACGAGAATCAGAGCAATGACATATGTTTCCATTCCTAAGACGTTCCAGCAAACTTGAACGTAAACATAGTTTTACATTGTTGGATTTCGTCTGCTGAGAATGACTTCTCCCTTTAGACGGCATGTGTAAGCAACACACACGCTGTAGTGAAGTCGACTTTCTATTGATAAAAAATTAAAAAAAAATAAAATTAGGGGAACATACACACAATTATCCATCCATCCATCCATCCATCCATCCATCCATAAATCCATCCATCCATCCATCCAACCATCCATCCAATCATACATCAGATTCCTATACTCATTATCGCATCTATTCTAGCTATCCATCACCCATCATTATCTGTGTGTGTGTATGTGTGTGTGTGTGTGTGTGTGTGTGTGTGTGTGTGTGAATGTGCGAATGTGTGCTGTCTCCAATGCTGAGCAAGACTCTGTGGAGACACCAGGGCCGTTTATTGCCGCCGACATACGGTCGAAGCAGACAGCAATGATGGAATTAGTTTTGACTGAGATGACTGATCGAGATAACGATTACTAGGTCAATAGATATTCTCGTTTTACTTAACTCCTCTTCACACTGTTATATAGAGTTGGCCAGTGATTATTATAGCAACCATATGCTGCCTCTTTTCTTTTCTTTATCATCGTTTCTTTCTTTCGTTGTCGTTGCCGTCGTTATTTTTGTATTCGATGATCAGATTCTTTGCGATTTCATTTTCATTTCGTAGTTTGTCTTTTTTGTTAATCATGATTTTTTCCGCTCCATTCTTAATTTTGTGTCGTCAGCTAATTTCCTTCATTGCTTTTGTTGTTTTTCCTAGCTAGTTGTTGTCGTTCACTATGTCCGAGCAAAAATGATGTTGTTATTGCTGCTGTTGATCTCGTTTTGCTTCAATGTTATATTTAATTAAACTAATTGTTTTTTTTTTGCTATACACCTGGTGTCGTCTGCTCAATTTTTCTCTCGTCTCTGTCGATATCATTGTTTATATAACTTTTTCATTGTTTCTTTGCTGTATATTATGTTACAGTTATTATTGCAAATCTTTTCGTTTTTCACGATATCATTGCCCTTGTTTATTCCTAGCAGATCCATTTCAAATGTGACCATCATGTCTTTTCGTTTTTCAGGCACAATGTCAATATGTCCTTCCTTTTCATAAGATGCGAAGGCGTTAATGATCAAGATTTGGCTACTATTTCTAGCATGGCGAGCAACCATGCATAGTTTCTCTTGCTGGTCGATTTTTTTTTCTTTATTGATTCCTATTAATTCTTCCCTCATTTACTGTTTTGTTACTATTTTTCGTTCTTCTTTCTAATGCATTTTTTGTCTTGATTGAGCAAATCTCGGATCATAGACATTCTAACCATGACCAACAACTTTTTTCGGGCATATAATACCTAGGACTACATTATTCAGTTGCTTTGTTTATTTTAGCATAGTGGAAAAATAATAGGAAAGAGATCTGGCCACTATTTCTAGGAGGTGAAGCGACCACGTTCTTTCACAGGCTCGTTGTTGCCGATAGTGATGGTGATGAGGATAATGATGATGTCAGCATTAATGGTGCTAATTTGTGCATCATTTACTTGTTTTTGTTATGGTTTTTTGTTTTTTTTGCTGTTGTTGTTTTGTTGTTTGTATAACATTGTTTATTGTTATGATGTTTGACGTCTTTGATAATGATAATGACGATAGTAATAATATCGGTGACAACGACTACGATGTGGTTGTTGATGAATATGACCAGACTATGATTACTATGATAATGAAAATGATGATAATGATAACGGTGATGATCATTGTGATGATGATGATGACGACGGTGGTGATGATGATGATGACGACGGCGGTGATGGTGGTGATGATGATGATGATTAAATATCATCTGCCGATTATTTTTCATTTACTTTCTTTTGTCAATGTTTTGATGTTGATGTTGTTATCATTTTCAGAAATTAAAAGATTGTTCGTAGATATAACAAGAATAATTGGTTATATATCATTTTTACCTCCTTTTTATTTCATAAAATATCAAAAAAAAAAAAGAAAAAATTTCTTCGAAATTAAATAAAGTAGCTGTAATTTCACAACACGTGGTTTGAGTTGACAGGTTAAAACAAGGCAGGATTCAGAGGTAGAATACAATATTGAAAAAAAGAAAAAGAAAACACGTGTGGCTTCCCAACCGCATGTTCCCGGGTTCAGTCCCATTGTGTGACACTTTGCGCAAGTGTCTTCTACTATAGGCTCGAGCCCACCAAAGCCTTGTGAGTGAATTTGATAGACGGAAGCCCGTTGTGCGTGTAACATATTTTATTTGTTTCAGTCATTAGACTGCAGCCATGCTGGGGCACTGCCTTGAAGAAATTTCAGTCGAATGAATCGACCCCAGTACATACTTTTTGTTAGGACTGGTACTTATATCGGTCGCTTTTCCCGAACCGCTATGTTGCGGGGACGTAACCAAACCAACACCAGTTGTCAAGCGGTAATGGGGCACAAACACACATACATACATACACACACACACACACACACACACACACACACACACACACACACACACACACACACACACACACACACACACACACACATACGATGGGCTTCTTTCAGTTTCTGTCTACCAAATTCACTCACGAGGCTTTATTGGATCCGAGGCTATAGTAGAAGATACTTGCCAAGGTGCCACGCAGTGGGACTGAGCCACGAACCATGTGGCTGGGAAGCAAGCTTCTTACCACGCAGTCACGTCACTATTTGACAACCAGTCTTCTTTTCTTTACGTCCCCAGTCAAAGTCATCTACAGAATGGATCAGGCTTCGAAAAAAAAATTCAGAGTTCAATTTGCTTAATGAAACCCTTCAAGGCGATGTTCAATATGGCCGCAGTCCAATGACTGAAACAAGTAAATGGTGAAGAATACACAAACACAACCAAAAATAACGGATCTTAATATGCAATAATCAATTCAGGAAAAGTTTATCTAAACGTGTTTGTGAAAAAGAATATCGATTAGTCATTTAGCTATATTATGATAATGTAATGAAGAAAATTTGCATATATATATATATATATATATATATATATATATATATATATATATATATATATATATATATATATATATATTCTTTTATTTTCTCTTCTTTCATATGCTTCAGCTTTGAGGCTGTGGTCGTGCATATGTGTGTGTGTGTGTGTATACATACATACATACATACATACATACATACATACATACACACATACATACAGACATATATATATTTATATATAATCTGTTTTATATAGTCGATTGGTTAATGTGCAATGTGCATAGAAAAAGTTCGTGTCAATGGAATAATTTGTGTTGTGGAGTCAAACGTATGTGATCAATTAATAGTCAATAGTAAAGCGAAAAATAGATAAACTGGTAAAATATATTATGTCGAGGATAAACCAAAGAGCTGACCGCTCATCATATGATGGGGGAGGAGAGAAGGAGAGAGAGGTAGTAAGACAAAGACAGAAGCAGAGAGAGTGAGAGTGTGAGAGAAAGGATGAAAGAAGTAGATAGATAGACAGGCAGATAGATAGATAGATAGATAGATAGATAGATAGATAGATAGATAAACAGATAGATAGATAGATAGATAGATAGATAGATAGATAGATAGAGAACTAGACAGCATGGTCATAGCCACCAGTGTAAGAGAGTGATATTTGACTGGGGTTGTGTGAATGAACCAAGTGTACGAAAATAGTTTTCGCTTGTTTTATATTGTAAAAAAGAAGAAAAAAAAAAGAATATGGATCAACTGACAACTGTTTCTGATTGGTTTCAATTTCTGGTTGACTAAATTAATAGCGGGTAATATTTTTGATAAAAATCAACGCTTATTAGTCATCAATGGCTCAGTCCGTGAACTAAAGTTTTTGATTGACTAAAATAACCCACGTGATAGGGGTAAAAGAAACTGTCGTCTGGATCGATGAGGATCAAAGCAAAACAAGTAGCGAAAATGAATGAAGGTGCAAAAGCATCATTTAGGAGTTGCACAAAATGGTCTGAGTTGTAGACGTGTCGTTCTCTTCAAGTCTTCTAGATTGCTGAGTTAGGAGATGGAATAACTTGTAAGAACGACCGTGCGAACCCAAAAGGAGAAATGGTGACGAATGGAAAAACAGGCTTCTTTTATAATAACGCGTCACACGGTCGAACACAAAATATATCAAATGATATATATATGTTATACTTCGATAACATAGATAATTCGTAAATGCCAGTAAAGAAGACGATAGGAACACAACCATATGAGATGAATAGTAGTAAGATTTATTGTAGCATTAAATCGTATGTCTGTGTGTGTGTGAATGCGACATAATAAAACACATTAAAGACAGGCCGTCATGCAAACAAAAGAGTGTGTGTAAGTAATACATGTATGTGTATGCGAGAGATACATAGTATAAAATAGAGTCAGTAACACGTATAAGAATTTAAGATACCAGTTCTTAGAGTACACAGTGGTAAGTGTCTGTATATAAGAAGTTAAGGCGTGTGGGGCAGAGCGATCACTAGTTGTGATGTTAGGGCTTCTATGCCAAGCCGGGTTCTTGAATACAGATGTCCTTCGCAGGCTGAGTTCTTGGCTGTTATTTATCGTGGTGAAGATGAATCACACAAACAGGGTTAGAAGTTCTGCAGTTAGCTGTTGGTAGCTTGTGTACGTGTAGAGTCATGTTGACGCTGTTGGGGACGTTGGTAGTCGTAGTGTCGTGTTGACGCTGGCGGCGATGCTGGTAGTCGTAGTTGGACGATGCTGTTGGCGACGTCGGGGGCGATGCTTGTAGTTCTTAGTTGTACGATGGTGTCGACGTCGTCGCTGGAAACTGGCTGGCTGTGTTACGCGTGTGTGTGGCCGCGGCCAGATCTCAAAGGAGATCTGAGGCGCGACGATTTGGCGGGTATAATTTAGGCTATTTATAGCTGAGGGTAGGCTCCAGAGGAGCATTAGAAAAACACTATCACGTGACCTTATTAGGGGCTGTGATTGGTCAGTTTGCGTCCTGGCGGGAATGGAGGTAATTTACCCGCGCAAAGAATAGTCAGTCATGTGATGGATACAGCAGGCTGCTCTCTACTACGCCCGAACTTGAATATATTTATAACAGTGGGGAAGATGGTTTGTTTGTATATAATGGCGATAGAAGTGTTAGTTTCACTACAAACTTACGGGCCGACTGTGGGATGAGTTGCCGGCGCTGAGAAGATTAGTGGCTATAAGTAATATTTTCGTGGATGATTAATGGGTGGGATGTGGTGCTGAAGAAATATGTATATACACCCATTATCTATTTTGCTGTCTTCGATCGCATTGTTTACATAGACGTATTCGTTCACAAAAGATCGTAACTTTCAGGATTGGATCTAAATTCTATAGAAAATCTGTACATATAAGTTAAAAGTGATTGTATCGCACTGCTAACAAAAGAAGTAGGATACAGTATTGACTTTAATATACTTGGTAGTATGTTATTAATATATATATATATATTATATATATATATAAAATACATGCATATACGTATATAAACACACAACATCCATATATGCATACATATACATACATACAGAAACGAACGACAGCACCGTTGGACGGTTAACAAGTTATCATCGCAACTATGCAATCTCCGCACCGATCCCATACGTGACATTTTGGGCAAGTACATTTGCCTAAGCTTGGTGTCAGCCTAAGTTTTATGAGGGAATTGTGAATTTTGGTAAAACGGAAATTACATTGAGTCCGGTAATTCAGAGGTCCAGCCTTGTCACACTTGCGTCATGATGACTTTACCTGACAATTACGTTAAGGCTAAAGGAGTCTCTGGAGTACTCAACCACTTTGTACGATAATTCAGTGTGTAGTTCGTCCACCTACTTGAACAACTTGATGCTCATTAGTCGAAAGTCCATTATATATCATGTCCTTTTTATTCCCTGAATTACTGTTTATATTATGTATACAAATTTCGTTTAGTAACTGTGCTTACGCTGCTAGCGCTGCTAAGAATTCATTCACTGTTATTTTGTCACTTTAACCACTGACCAAGTATGACAAGCCATATATATCTCCTAAATGCATCTGTTTATATATCCCTATCCACCCTTTCTACACTTCACTTTGTTCACTTTAAGTTTACCTTTATTTCAATGATTTACTTCATAAAAGACACAATTTTACGCCATTCAACAAACATCTCCCTTCCAATGCATTATATTTATTTATTTTATTTTTAGTTTGCACCATCAATGTTTAGCCGTTTCTCTTCCACCTCTATTTGCCCTTATTATTAGTACTCTCCAAAAATCTGCTAGAAAATTTTTATCACACTGACAATCGGCTGAATCAAAACTCTTCGTCAGAAGTTTCTCATCTTCCCACTGCGTATAAATTTCATTAGGTTTGATAATATAGAAATAATGGCTTTAAAGAATTTTAAGAAGGTACTTGCCAGCACACAATGTGGTAAGAAGGGCAATACTGATCTTAATAAAGTTAGTCTTGCCCCACCCCACACACTGGCACACTAACATTCTATTTTCTTCTAAATTATTTTAATGTATCATCTTTATCAATGCTTTGTTCTCATTTCTGCCATAAACTTTATAAGAAAGTTATGCGTTGAAACAAAATTCTAGTTTGAGAATCTAGATACAGTTAGAGATAAAATTTGATATACATTAAGTGGAGACATATATGACTTAGAAATATATACAACTGGCTAAATAATATCATTTGCTATCTCATGGAGATGGCTTATTGTCAGTTAAAAACGAGATGCAGTCCACAATATTAGGTCTCAATGAAAATATAATAAGCTAAATTCAAACGTCAGAGACGCTGGAGAAATTATCTTCTGTAAATGAGAGAATATTAAGACTGATATAATTGAAGTATAGCTATATGTTATGGTGTTGTAAGAGGAAAGTAGAAAGCATTATTAAATGCTTTATACTTACATAGATGTACATACATGTCATTGATACATATACACTCACATAGCACACACACACACGCACATGGTGTGTGCCTGTTTAAGTATGAATGCATGATGTAGCAAGATGCAGGTATATATATATATATATATATATATATATATATATATATATCCACACGCATACACGCGCGTGCACGCGCGCGCGCGCACACACACACACACTCACAATTTAAAATAATAATAACAAGGCAAACCATAATGCGATTTTAAATATTCATCTCCTACAGCTTATTCGATATTTCTCATATATTCGCATAATAACAGCAGTCTTCTTACATATAATAAAGCGCAGTGTGTTCCACGTCGGTCACGCTGGCAGAGGAAAACTAAAACAACAAGCGGCTTGAGAGTGAGTCAAACTCAGAGATGCTAAATATAGGTGAACTGTACTGAAAGATTTTGCACTGAAGTCGCTGGTAATTTAATCAAAATAAAGCAACTATAGCTTTGTTAAGCTATACTCAAACAAACTAGTGGAGACGAGAATACATTTACCAAAAGTTTATTACTGAAGTCGTCCGATATTTTTGTATAGTTCACTCAGATTCGTTGCACCCTCGCTGCTGACATTCTTCTGTTTTCATTCTCCTCCCGGAAGTCCCTTTTCTTTTCTGGTGACCAGCTTCCTAGCTATCCCGCAGCGAAATATCTGTCTACGAATGCTGCCCTACACAACAAACTTTTATCACAAATTATTAATTTCACACGAATCCTGGCTAGAATCTAGGAATCTATCGGTCACATCTTCCTGGTTAGCCCGCAGTTATAGTACACCTCGCTCAAGCTGCCATACAGTGGGACTAAACCTGAAACCATATTATTGCGAAGCGAGCTTCTCAATCACTCAACCAATATATATTCCAAGTCTCGAATTCAATCGAATACGCTGTATTAGAAATAATAATAATAATAATAATAATAATAATAATAATAATAATAATAAATGTTATGTTAGACGTAAAGATTCCTACTTCAATCCTAACCAAGGAATGAATAAAAAATGTGTAAAAAAAGATACGTTACCTGAAAAATTATGGAAGAGTAACGAATTGGAAAGATAGGGGTGGATAGCAACGCAAGGCAACACAAGAAGATGAGATTAATTGACAGGAAAACCTGGTAGAGTTCTGAGTCCTTCCAATCGACCATATTTACACTATGAAATAATAATAAAGCAAATAAATAACCAAAGAAAGAAGAGTTGTAATATATCTTCTTTTCTGCTTTAACCTCGTGATGAAACAATTCATTCTTTTGACTATAAAACAATACCATACAGCGAGTTTTCAAAAAAAAAAACCCAGAAAACAACATGGAAAAAGAAACTCAACTCAAACACACACACACACACACACACACACACACAAGAATATAAGCGCACTTACCTCTTGAAAAAAAACAAAAGACAAAGGGAAGCAGAAATATAAAATAAAAAACGGAACACGTTAGACGAACCGAAAAAGAATAAATGGGCACTGTTTTGACATCTAAACGCGCGTGCACATTACGTATATATCTATATATATACACACGCATACACACACGCACGCACAGACACACACACACATACACACACACACACACAAACACACACGCAAACACACACACACATATGCATGTATGCGTATATATATATGTAGGTAGGCATGTAACGTATACATGCATGTTTCTTTCTCTCTCTCTCTGTATTTGTGTATGTGTTTGTGTTTGTGTGTGTATATATATATATATATATATATATATATATATATATATATATATATGTATATATAAATATATAAATACACACAGACCAGCTCTTACGCTGCTGGCTTTCCAAGCATGGAAATATTGGAAACCACTATGTTGGAATACTGCCGTTCAATATGCGTAGAAAAAACTCAATGGTCAATTATTATTATTATTAAGTAGTAGTAGTAGTAGTAGTAGTAGTAGTAGTAGATGTTCTTATTGCTCTAGTTGATTTTGTGTCTTTCTTGATTTCTTTATCAATATTGTTTCGGCGTTATAATTGTTTTTTGTTTTTTATTTTGTTGAGAGAGAGAGGATTTCACACATACACACACACACATACACACACATACATATACACATACATTGATACATATATACATTCATAATACATATATGCATACATACATACGTATACATATATATGTGTGTGTGTTTTTGTTGAGATCATAGTTTGCCTATTATCTGCATATATAAGAATGGGTAGCTATGTAAATATAAGCAAACGCTTACACACACACACACACACAAGTACATAGACATACATACGCATGCACGCATACGCTCTCACTCATGATATATTTTTATATATATTATGCGTATATATACATATACACACATATATGATGCACACAAACAAGCTTAGAGATACATGGGACATATGTATGTATATATGTATGTACTTGTGTATGTACATATATATATATATATATATATATATATATATATATATATATATGTGTGTGTGTGTGTGTATATATATATATATGTATACAAACACACACACACACATATATATATAAACCAAACAGAGATAACATTCTTGATTCTGTCAGAGTGCTATAACGAAGACAACCAACTGATTGCTGGTCAATCAAGCCAAACACATAACGACTAAGAGAAGAATGAATATACAGTATAAGCATGCTGAAATCTTGTTCTATCTGTATGCCATGGGCCAATGGATAGCGAGACGCTCCACTGACCCAGAAGTTTCGGGTTCGAACGCAATACAAGTTATACAGCTTAGAATCAAGTAAGCATAAAAATAAATTAATCCAACAATGGAAGCAATATATTTGTCGAAGAATTTACACTAGGTATTATTAACCTTCATGTTAAACTGTATATTATATCAGGCTGAGTAAAAAGTAAGCAACGTTTTAAAACATGAAAAACATTACAATATATTTCAACAATGCGGAAATTTTAATCATCAAAGTAAGTACCATTACGATCAACACATTTTTGCCAACAAGCTACAAGTGGTGACACAAAAATCTGAAGTTCTGGAGCTGATGAACTCTTTGAACGCACTTTCAGCATCGGTTTGATTTTTGAACTTCTCTGAGAAAGTGGTAGTCGGTAGGAGAAAGATCTGGGGGAATAAACTGGATGGAGAAGAACTTCGTAGCCAAGTTCCCTCAATTTCTGGAGCGTTATTTGGGAAATGCATGGTCGAGCATTGTCATGAAGAATGATTAGCCCTCTTCTGTTGACCAGTGTGGGACAGAAGAGTAGCGGTTTTTTGTTCATATTGGCAATTTCATGGCAATATGTTTCTGCAGTAATGGTTTTTCAGGGTTTTAAGAAGTTATAGTGAATGAGTCCAGCAGTAGACCACCAAACAGTCACTATAACCTTCTTTTTGAAGAGCTCAGGTTTAGGGAAGTTCTTCGGTTCTTCATTTTGGTCCACCCACTGCGACGAACGTTTTTTATTATTGTACAGAATCTACTTTTCATTGCAAGTTACAATACGGTCGAGAAATGGATCGGTCTGGTTACGGAGAAGAAGCGACGTGCAAATTTCATACCTGCGCATTTTCTGATTTTCATTCAAATCGTGTGGTACCCATTTGTCGAGCTTTTTTGATTTTCCGATCACATGCAAATGGTTGCAGGCAGTTTTCTGGCTAACTTGAAGTTTTTTTGCCAATTCTCGAGTGGTTTTACATCTATCTTTCTCAATGACGGTCTTTAATTGACCACCATCGATTACAGATGGGCGTCCACTACGCTCACGATCTGCAAGGCTCAGGTTATCACTGCAAAATCATTTAGATCATTTTCGAGCTGACCACTCATTGGTCATTTCCTCACCAAACGTTTGGTGACTGCATTCCCCTGGTATCAATTTGCTTTTGTGAGATAATGACATTTCTACTGTAATCCTCACTTAATCATTGCGAGTTTTTTCTGTCCATTAATATGCATTTAACTTGCGAGGGCACTCTCTCACACCCTTCAATATCAACTTTTATCACCTGGTCCAATTATAACATCGGGGCTTCATGCCCCTCCCCCCACTATAACTTTTAATACCACCTCGTCTCCCACCGTTATGGTGTCGACCATTCTTTTAAGGTCCTCGAGTGCTGCCTGGATAATTATCTCCAGAGTCTGCCCTTGCCAATTCTTCGGTGGTGTTCTCGTTACTTGGAGGACTTCTATCTTCTCTTCTACATCCAGCAGTATCGCAGCCGCCAGCCAGGCGACATCTACCTCTGGGGGAGTCTCTTCCACCCTTACCTTGGAAGCACGTCTTCCAAGGTAAGTAGGCAGAAGTATTACCTCATCCGTTTTCAGGGAGGCAACCGAATATTGCCTGGCTTTCTCCTCGGATGCAAATCGCACCGCCACAGCTGCGTATTTGTTCCCTCTGGTAAGGTAGGTAACATCCTGCCAGACGGGTCACAAAGCCTTCTCTACTTGTAGTTTTGTCACTATTTCCATTCATTTTGCATCCAGACTATACGTTCTTTATATTATTATCTTTTTTGCGTGTCTAGGAGATGTCACTTTTACTTCGTACCACTCCCTTTGCAGGATTTCCCTGTACTTGTTTACAACTCCACCTTCTTAAAACAAATTTATTCTCTTGTTTCACCAGCCGCAGCTGCAAAATTCATTTTTTTACCACCTTCATTTTTTCCAACTTCTGGTCTGCAATATCTAAACTCAGTAATTCTTCTTCAAACATCGTTACGTCTGAAGAATTCAAATCCTCATACATCATGAAGACACAAGTAATGCGCTTCCCCCTTCAACCAAGAGAAACAGCGTCAACAAGACTGCCGTAAGGCAGCAAATACTAATGTCTCAAGACTCAATAATTAATGAATATAATTCAAATTCAACAATCTTTCACTAACGCTTCGAACGATGCCCAAATAAAATTCACGACCAACTGGGTCACAGATGATTGTAATAAAGAATTTTTTTTATTGCCCACAGGAGGCTAACTATAGAGGGGACAGTACAAATACAAACAGGGCAGTACAATGAAAGTGGGGACGTAAAAACGGATGGAAGGATGAATAAAAATAAAATAAATTACAATGAATAATGAAGTCGTTCGATCCCACATCCGCCCGCCTTCATTTAACCTTACTATTATACCCATTTTTTGAGGTTTATAACATTTTTCTTTTTCGAAAACTTTTTTTTAACACGTTAAACATTGTAAAATGTCTATACCAAAATCTTGTTTTAATTTAGATAGACTTCCCATTGTGGACATCTCACTGGAATCCATATTCATTGCCATGTATTTAACGTTCTCATATTCCTTTAATTGTTCCACATACATAAGGTCGACTATAATACAGCCCAAATTCCTGGGTGTCTCATCAGACAGATACGTGTTCACCTATATTATCTTGTCTCAGCGATGAATTTCATTTATAAGTCTGACATTTGTTTCATTGTAAAAAACGATGTACTTCTCTTTTTGCTTTCCTCCTCACAGGGCAGGGATCAGTAAATTTGGGGCTCCTGTGTGCATGTGCTCATTTTTTCCGTGTCGGGTGGGACAGGGTGAGGATTGGTGTCTACAGGGGAAGGGTGGGAAAGAGTGGGCTTGGATGGGAGTCGGGTGGGCGTAGGATGGGGGCTCATCACTCAGGCTGTGTTTTCCTCCTCTTTCACCTTTTTTCCCACTTTTCCCCATCCGTTGTCTCCCTTGTTTTCGCCTATCTCTGCTTCCGCACTGATTACTGATAGAGGCGGAGGTGCGGCTTCCTTCCTGCCCACGGGCTTGGTTTGTATTTCTGAGGGTGGTGGAGGACAGCCTACTCTAATGTGACCCTTTTGGCCACATTTGTAGCACCGACGTACCCATTCCCAGAAAATCCAGGCCTTGTGCCTATAATAGAAAGGATTGTTGTTGTTAATAATAATAATAATAATAATAATAATAATAATAACAACAACAACAACAACAACAACAATAATAATAATAATAATAATTATCATGTACATTGTTTTGCTTTGGTATAAAAAGACGGGCTACAGCAAATATTCTGCTTAATACCACAGATTTGCTTGACACTTGTTTGACCTTAACCAGTTGAGCATGTCCATTGGTGGCTGACGATATGTGCATCTCTGATTATGAGCAGTGGGGGAGCATCATAGTCATGTGTTGAGAGGAATTATTTGGGGTTTGAATAATTCACCTTTGGAAACATGGGTGTTTTGCTCAACGTCCTTAAACAAACCTTATTCAAGGACCTTTTGAGCGGGATGGGCTACTCGACTTGAAGATAATTCTAACTGGACCCCACCTGCGAGGTCATGCGCTGTTTATCTTGATATGAGATCACCATGTCGTGCACATATGGTTGTGATGCATGTGCCTGGTGTACCCTTATCAGACGGGTAGTCATGATGGGTATAATGGGCTTCGTATATTTTACCCCAGTGTCACTTTGATGGCATGCACTGCTCTCTCACTCAATAATAATAATAATAACTGGAGCTGGGTAAAATACTAAATGAGAAGTTAGGAAATGTGAATGAATTTTGTCTAAACAGGTTAGAGGTGCAACTGAAAACGAAATTGAATGGGAAGGACTTGACAGTTGCAATCAAACTCTGGGCTGTGCTGGTTATTAGCAATAGTCCGGTTATTAGCAATAGTCCGGTTATTAGCAATAGTCCGGTTATTAGCAATAGTCCGGTTATTTTGAACTGGATCAGAGAAGAGATAGTGAAGTTGGATAAGTTAATGTGAAGAAAACGAAAAAAAAAGGCGCAGGAGTGGCTGTGTGGTAAGTAGCTTTCTTACCAACCATATGGTTGCAGGTTCACTCCCACTACGTGGCACCTTGGGCAAGTGTCTTCTACTAAGCCTTGTGAGTAGATTTGGTAGACGGAAACTAAAAGAAGCCCGTCGTGTATATGTATATATATATATATATATATATATATATATATATATATATATATATATATATATATATGTATATGTTTGTGTGTCTGTGTTTGTCCCCCCTCCACCGCTTTACAACCGATGTTGGTGTGTTTGCATGCCCGTAACTTAGCGGTTTCGCAAAAGAAACCGATAGAATAAGCCTGGGGTTGATTTGTTCCACTGAAAGAGTAATGTGGATTACAACCAAAGGCAAATGTTATACAACGCTGAACGTAGGACAACGTGGACTTGTAAGTGGGGAAGACTGTGTGGCTAGTGAATGTAGGTCTTCTTGTATTTGGCCAAAAGCAGAGCCTGCCAGCTGTGGGACTGAATACAGGTGTGTGTGTGTGTGTGTGTGTGTGTGTGTGTGTGTGTGTGTGGAGGGGGCGTACGGAATTACATGGTTTATTCCAAAGACAAACGAAGGAGCTAAAGCGTCTGCGCCACTCGAAACATTGTGTATGACCCATTGCCTCATCGCCGTAAGCTTGCCGAAGCATGATCAATGTCTCTGTAGCAGACTTCGCGAGTTTAACGCAACATTTCACGTTGACTCTTTGTTCCAACTTCCTGTCCATGACAAAAATCGCAGATTACTGTATACACGTAGTCACAAAAACAACTTGCAAAGTAAATACTGTGATGTCACTAGGCACACTGCCTTTTGAAGATTATTGCTAGCTCTCACTGCAGGTGCAACCATGTACTGCCATCTGTTGGCGTGCTACAGAACTAGTCCGGGAACTTTTTGATACCACCTCGTATATATATATATATATATATATATATATATATATATATATATATATATATAATCGATGAACTTTCGCACAGTTTCCGTCGACCAAACCCACTCGGAAGACTTTGGTCGGCCCGGGATTATAGTAGAAGACATTTTCTCACGGTACTTTCTAGTGATCAACTAAGCCTAATTATAGAAGTAACCTGCTTCTTTGTTTCTTTTCTTTCCTTCTGCTTTCTCCACCTATTGGATATATGTGTTCGTGAGCACGCGTGTATGTGCGCGTGTGTATGTGTGTGTGCGTGTGTGTGTGCCTGTGTGCTAAACATTTCATGCTACGAGGAAATATATATTCCAAACATCGTGGATGTATATTTGCCACAAAGTCAAACAGAAGCCGTAACAATGGGACTTGAAACATCAAAATTGATTCTTACTCCACATTTCGATCAAACAGATATTAGTCATGAAATGAAACACGGAAATTTCAGCAGGTCTGGTATAAAAAAATCAATATGTGCGTGTGTGTTTGCCTGTATCTGTCTGTGACTAAGTATGCGTAAATGTATATGTACATATTGGGTTATTCCATACATAATGCGGTTTTTTTATACTTCCTTTATTTTTCAAAATTAAGATAAACAAAGTTCTTTTTTAATATAAAATATCGCCTTCATTTTCTACAATGCTCTTCTATCTATCTGGTAGACTTGCAAGGCCCCACTTCCAAAATTCACTTGTCCTTGACGAAAAATACTCCCCCAGTACTGTTCTGACCTCGTCTACAGAATTCATATTTTTTCCGTCCAAATGATTTTGAAGACCACGGAATAAATGATAATCAGATGGAGCAATGCCCGGCGAATATAGTGGGTGAGGTATCGTTTCCCATTCAAACTGATCCAGCCTTTGGAATGTCATCCTCGCTGTATGTAGCCGAACATTATCCTGATGGAAAAACACCTTTCGTCTTGAAATCAAAGATGGTCGTTTTTCTTCTCGCGCTGACTTAAGCCGCTCAAGCTGCTCGCAGTAGATCTCCTTTGTTTTCGTTTGGTTTGAATTTAAAGGTTCAAAGTGTTTCTCCTTTCCCTACCCACTGTCTTCGACGCTTGACATTTTTATGGAGAACCCATTTCTTGTCACCAGTCACTATTTGGTCAAAAAAAAAAAAGGTTCATTGGTGAGACGTGACAGGAAAGAAGAGTACACATTCACTCTCTGCACGCGATTAGACTCAAAAAGTTTGTGAGGAATCCATTGACTCAATTTGCTGACTTTTCCGATGGCACACAGGTGTCGATGAATGGTTGAATGACCAAATCCAAGCTTCTCTGCTAGTTCCTCAACAGTTACGATAGAACTTTGTTCAAAGCAGGGTGTCCTCTTCGAGCTCTACAGATCTTCTAGGACGAGGCTCGTCTTCTAGGCTGTAGCTTCCAGCTCAGAATTTCTGAAATCACTGTTGACACTGACATCTGTTTATTGTCCGATCCCCATATACTGCATTACTATTGCTCGCACTTTCCGTTACGTTGTTGCCTTTATTGAACTCATAAAGCAAAATATGCCGAATATGTTCCCTTGTCACTTCCATTATAGCTTTGCGAAAATACACTGTTAGACTCGAACTGAACTCTTCATAACTTGCACTAAGAATATGTACAAGGTAAAATTACTACCTGCTTTTATAGCAAGTTGATGCAGGTGGTTTATCCCATCTCCCTCCGACTTTTATTTCATGCAATTGAAAAAGCCGCATTATTTATGTGATGACTCAATATATATATATATATATATATATATATATATATATATATATATATATATATATTACACACACACACACACACACACACACACACACACACACACACACACACACACACATGTATATATATTTTTACTTGTTTCAGTCATTTTAATGCGGCTATGCTGGAGCACCACCTTAATTGCAGTTAAAGGAAGTTCATTATGATGGGTGGAGGTGATATTAACTGGCGTCATGTAGCTGGAATTTTGGCACTAGTCTTCGGTTATTCGATTGTGCTGACTATGATTAATCATTAACAAGTTAAGAGAGAGAGAGAGAGAGAGAGAGAGAGAGAGAGAGAGAGAGAGAGAGAGAGAGAGAAAGAGAGAGAGAGAGAGAGAGTGCTGAATGACTGGCCAAAACATTCAGTCTGTCACTTTTAGTCAATTATTCAGTGATGTGTACAAAATCGAAGCCCTTCTCACTCAAGGACTCATTTGATTTCGATATAAATTTGTATCATTGGTAGATACGAAGATAAATGATTTTAAGTTTACAACAAGTATTCCTATATTATAGTAATGGAGCTTTCAGTATTCTGTAATGCTGAATTTCAGTTCCCTTCTTGGGCCTAGGGAGGAAAACAGAACACTAAAGCAAACATATTCTCCATCGCAAGAAGTTCATTTTCATTGTGACTCCGTCAGAAGGAAAGATGAATGAAGAACAGAAAAGCTAATCAAGAAATGTGTAAAAATATTTATGATTTCTATGACAAAGGCGATGTTCCAACACTTGCTACAGTGGTGATGAACAAGTCTGACTACTCCGAAAAATGGGCAAGTCTTATAAGTGATGGTAGCTACAGTAGAGTAAAGAAAGACCCAACTCTGAAAACAGAGAGGAAGTTGTCACAGATCTTGATCAAGAACAAGGATCACTTCACACCAATGAAGTACAGACAGCTGACTCAACACTACAGTAAACTACCACACATGTACGGTCTCCCTAAGATTCACAAGGAAGGTATTCCACTAAGACCTATAGTGAGCTGTAGAGGTTCAGCATGTCATCCACTGAGCCGCTTCTTGGTGGATATAATCAGTCCATTAGCAGGAAAGTCAACATCATACGTGAAGAATTCCATCCACTTCACAGAATTGATCAAGGATACCCCCATTGAATCCAACCAGATGGTGAGTCTAGATGTGATAAGTCTATTCACCAAAGTCCCAACTGGTGAAGCACTATCGGTGATTCAAGAAAAACTAGTGACAGACACCCATCTAAAAGAACGCACTAGTATACCAATAACAAACTTGATGGAAATGTTGACTTTCTGTGTAGAAACTACCTACTTCAATATGGAGACTGATATATATCGGCAAGAAGATGGTTTAGCTATGGGTTCGCCATTATCACCGATAATAGCCAATATATACATGGAATACTTCGAGAATTTGGCTTTAGGATCAACACCACTAAAACCAATCCTATGGCTGCGATACGTTGATGACACCTTTATTCTCTGGCCCCACTAGCAAGATGTCCAAATGCTGTTAGATCATGTGAACTCAATAAATTCATCCATACAGTTCACCATGGAAAAGGAACAGAACAATCAGCTGGCATTCCTGGACGTATTAATAACACGCACCGAGTATGGATTCAGGACATCCGTATATCGCAAGCCAACCTTAACTTCAATTCCCACCATCCATACAGTGTAAAGAGAGGAATTGCTCAGTGCCTAAAACACCGAGCAAAGAATATAAGTAGCGATCGTGATACCCACCACGAGGAAATGATCAAGCTCAGTAACAATCTATTAAGAAACAACTACCCCAAGAACATACTATCTACTCCAATTATGAAGAAAAGAGAGGATGAAACCAATAAACTGTCTACCCCATGTGAAAGGCCTCTCCGAAAAGATACAAAAGATATGCGACCCATATGACATCAGGGCAGTATTCAAGAGCAATACAACACTTCGCAAATATCTCCTTAGGGTAAAACCACCAACAGAAGAGAATATGACCAAAAACTGCGTGTACTCCATCCCATGCAGCTGTGGTAGGTTATACAAAGGCGAAACATGTCGCCCCCTCAAAATAAGGGTAGAAGAACATCGCAAAGCTGTGACACGAGGAGATATTGATAAATCGGGTATAGCTGATCATGTATGGAAAAATGGAAACCACCTCCCCCTGTGGGATGAAGTTAAAATAATAGACAGGGAACAACACTGGAAATTACGAAAACTAAAAGAAGCAGCACATATGCTAGGACACAACAACCTCCTAAGCAGACCGAGTGCAGATATGAATAGCATATGGGAACTGGTATTGAGGAAGGATAGAAAAATAATAGATTTATAAGCCTTAAAATTCACCCCATAATTGCCCACGGGCATATGGCGTAGTGGTTAAGAGAGCGGGCTACTAACCCCAAGGTTCCGAGTTCGATTCACGGCAGCGGCCTGATTAATAATAATAATAATAATATAATAATAGTAACATCGTTAGGAATGAGAACCCAGGTTCGAAATTTCCCCAAGACACCTGACGAAGGCTGGAGGGTATATCAGCCGAAACGTGTTAACAACAAAAAAGATGAGGACAAATATCCGTCAAATGTAAATAATGTAAATAATTCCTCATCTCTTAAATATAGAACTGAAATAACTTATATATATATAGTACTAAATGCAAGTTGGTAGTCTGTAATTGTTATGCATTAAATCTCTTTACAGAGAAGGAGCGGTATTTAAATGTTAAATCCGAACCCCTTGTCTTGATTTTTATTTAAAGGGAACTGCTCTTGCAGAAGCCATAAACATTATCATAACTTAGTACCCTTTAGAAAAACAACAGCTGACTCATGTACGTATTAAAGATATCTTAGTTTGTGGAGTTAGGATCATATAGCTTGTATATTGTTGTCTCCACTTTTGGTGTTCGAATATCAGCAGTTTTAATTCTGCTTGTATAAACTGTGTATCACGCTTTATTGCAGGTCAATTTTTTGTAGATATTTTGAATATTACACACTATACAAAAGTGAAACTCGGTCCACTGAAAGATCCCTGGTAGGTACGTAAGCAGTGAACATTTCAATTGTATTGATAAGCTACATACAAAGTTATGTTGAGTTATGTATGCCCCTGAAACGACGTCTGACAACTATAGAGAAAACGCAGATTGTTGCAGGTCTCACAGAAGGCTTATCTGTAGGAGAATTGGGCCAAGAGCTTGGTCCGGATACAAGAACATTGTAGGCGTATGTAGAAAATGCCATCACCAAACCAAGGCAAGATAAAGGTACGAGAAGAAGTGTATCCCAGCATGACATCCGAAAAATAGGTAGAGAAGTAAGAAAAACTTCGGTAACACAAGTGCTGCCATATTTGAAAGTGCTGGGGCTGTTCCTTTGTCTAGAAGCGCCCGGTGTAGGATCCTTAAAGAGACGGCCAGAAGTGTTAAGTGCATTGCTAGACCCATCCTAAGCAAGAACCACAGAGAAGCGTATTGATTGGGCACGGAAGTACATGAGGATCAATTTCCAAGATGTCCTCTTCACGGATGAGGCCAGTGCTACTCTGGATGGCCCTGACGAATGAGCCAAAGCTTGGGTACTTCTTGGAGCCTCTTGCCTGCATCGCATTTGGCGTCAACAAGGAGGTGGTTATGTCAGGTTTTGGGCGGTAATCATAGGAAATAAACTTGTCGGGCCTTTCTGAGTGCCAGAAGGTGTCAAACTTATCAGCAACTCCTACAACACGTTTCTGGAGGAGCATTTTGCAGCATGGACAACTGTTTATGATATGGGTGATATCTTCGGTGTAAATTCCACAAAATCTGCATCGGTTATCACATTTTATTGCTTTTCCTGTATCGCTATTCCTTTTGTGCATCAGGTATTTAGTTGATATTTCCTGTTCCTGGATTGCAAACGCATACCCTTCTAAGTGGTAAGTAGTAATCCGTTTATTAGTCCATGATAGACTGCTTTGATGATCAATGTTACTTTCATCTCGGTGCTTTCTACTAACATATCCATGCATAGTCTTCTGCTCATATGTGCTCCTCTTTTCATCTGATGATACGTTGCGGTAGAGTTGTGCGACTTCTCTAGGCATGTATTTAAGACTACCAGACAAGGAATAGTGCTCAAGGAGCTGCCTTTCAAATCTTATGTTATCAGCCTCATGTATGCAAACTTGGATCAAGGGATACACTTCGACACTTGGTGCTTAAAAGATGTTGCCGAAGGGATATGATACGACATTCAAAGGCATTTTGGATCGATGTTAAGCCTCTGCCGCCTTGTTTTCGTTTTAGGTAGTGGTGGTCTACATCACTGTTTATGTGGAAATTATGTGTGTTTGTTAGTATTTTCGAGTTTTCACATCAATGTTTCGGATCTCATCAAGCGTCCAATCGGATCACATCAAGCGTCCAATCAACCAAATGTTGGTATGATCACTGACACTGCAAACATATTGTGGGCCACTGTTTTATTGAATGTAGAGAGTTCTGAGGTCCAGATTTTCTTTATTCGGTTGTAATATTCTTTAGTGACCGTTTTCACCCATTCCTAGATACCAGTAACATTCCTCATCGGATATAGGGGAAACAGTCAAGTCATTGATGAGATGTATGTATGTATGTATGTATGTATGTAATAATACAAAGAATATATATACATGTATACACACATATATGTACATACTTACATCTACATGTGTATATACATGCATATCAGGGTACAGGACGTTAGAACAATAAACTACAGACAACGGAACGAACATATAGGAAAACGGAAAGCCACTTGGAATATCCCTTCATCAGCTGTCTCTATTCTATCTAGACGTTTCGAAGATAAGACAGAACGTACTCTAGAATAGTCTCTTCCTGAGTAGTGGATCAACCCACTACACAGAGGATTCCAAGGTGGCAAACACAAACCAAGACAGGAAAAAATGGACAGTGAAAACAACATTCAAAAGCCGTACGGCCAAACGCAAATCTGAGGTAGAACGCTAGTAGTTCGTCTTGCCTTCACAGCGGCTGGAGTGAAAAGAAAGTTGACCACAGGTCACACGAGAGCAGAGAGGATGGTGGAGGGAGGAAGTGGAACAAGGAGGAAGGGACAGAAGGGTATAGCAGTGAAGTAGAGGCCAGGACAGAGGTATAGATAGAAAGATGGAGGAAGACAGATAGATAAATAGATAGAAAGATAGATAGATAGATAGACAGATAGATAGATAGATAGAAAGATAGTCACGTCAGAATAATAGTAGACTTACTTGCAAAAAAGGACGTGTGCGTTCAATAATGTAATAATACAAAGAATATATATACATGTATACACACATATATGTACATACTTACATCTACATGTGTATATACATGCATATCAGGGTACAGGACGTTAGAACAATAAACTACAGACAACGGAACGAACATATAGGAAAACGGAAAGCCACTTGGAATATCCCTTCATCAGCTGTCTCTATTCTATCTAGACGTTTCGAAGATAAGACAGAACGTACTCTAGAATAGTCTCTTCCTGAGTAGTGGATCAACCCACTACACAGAGGATTCCAAGGTGGCAAACACAAACCAAGACAGGAAAAAATGGACAGTGAAAACAACATTCAAAAGCCGTACGGCCAAACGCAAATCTGAGGTAGAACGCTAGTAGTTCGTCTTGCCTTCACAGCGGCTGGAGTGAAAAGAAAGTTGACCACAGGTCACACGAGAGCAGAGAGGATGGTGGAGGGAGGAAGTGGAACAAGGAGGAAGTGGAATGTATGTATGTATGTATGTATGTACGTATGTATGTATGTATAAATATCTATGTGTGTTTGTGTCTGTTTGTCCCCCTCCGCCGCTTGACAACCGATGTTGGTGAGTTTACATCCCCGTAACTTAGCACTTCGGCGAAGGAAATCATAGAATAACTGCCTGCGTTAAAAACAAATACACGAGTCGATTCATACAACCAAAAACTTCTTCAAGGTATGGCCCCAGTATGGTCGCAGTCAAATGACTGAAGTGTAGTGTCTTGGGGGTGTAGTGATAGGCTGTTCTACGGGGAGCAGTAAAATATAATTTAGTTTCGTGTAATTTTATGCAGTGCGAGAGGACACATGTTAAAGCATCGTAATACGTTCTGGTAATTTATGTTAACGATGCTATGTGTTATTACTTTTAAACAGCGAAGATCAATCTTTGCGGTTGATGTTAATTAAAGTTGAAGTTCTGTACACTGAGTTCAAGAAGGATGCATTTCCGAGTATGAAAGAGTGGTAAAATGTTTAATTTAGAAACTATCATAGAAGATTAGAAATGATATAGGGGATGAGTGGAGTGGCAATTGCATTTGGAGTGTTTGGTTGGAGATGGTTTAGAGCTTGCTATTCCAGGATGAGCAGAGGCCATTAAAATAGCGTTGGAATATACGGAGGGAACAGCACAGTTGTAGACCAGAGCTTCTAGTGTTTTGGTGTTTCATTATAATGAAACGTTGAGTTGCAATTCTTCCCCCGGGACTCGGAGTAGCAAAATTTACACTAATTAGTCGACAACCTTTTTTTGGTCGAGGTTGTTTATGTATAGAGTAACTGCACCGTCCAACATATGTGGGACGTACTCTCATAGAGGCCGCATTTATGTTTCAGAGAGAGAGAGAGAGAGAGAGAGAGAGAGAGAGAGAGAGAGAGAGAGAGAGAGAGCTCAGCAAATAATTTGAACTGCAGCATTTGCAGGTCCCGAAGCGGAAATCTATGGAAGGCAACTTTGGATAATGTTACATAGATTTGTAGACGGCGTGTTGTATCATATGGTATGTATATCATATGTGTAAGGCAGTGATATAGAGACTTACTCTTCATATCATCAACAACAACAATCACATAACAATAGAATTATAGTGTACTTATATGACACGCCTTCCACGCTGATACTATGATGAAACAGATTAATCTATAACTTAAAGTAATGCTAAAAAGAACAGTAACAGCAATGACAAACGGCAACAATATTGTGTGGTGTATGTTTAAACAAAATCACTTTGTGTTCTAATATAAAAGCTAATATAAATATTTGCACAAACCGTGTTATATGAACAAACAACTTACCCACTCAAACATATTGACTGTCAACGTTGAGATTACAAAGTGTTTGTTTAGATACAACAACAGCCATTCAATCCAAGCTTTTCGTCTTTAAGGCGTGGATCTGGCTTTCCGGTGCTGATTTTTAAGAAATAAAGAAAAAACTCGATGAAAGGTTTACAGAATACTGCAGTTGTTTACTTGCTTATTGATTTCTGAGTTCTATGAGTTTTTGTGGCAATCATACCTTTCTCAGGTTCTTTAGTTTACTTTAGCCTCCACGGCCAAGACCGGCCATGTTGGAGTACTGCTTTTAATGCCATACAACTGGAGATTGAGTTGTTGCAAGCGTTGACTTCCACTAAAGACCCTTTTACTTCCCTGATGATGATCTTGGAAAGGATTGTCACACTTCACCGCGGTCCTAAAATACAAGGCTTTTGTACTGATTTTAAAAACAAAAATATATTTAAACCTAAGATTTGTTTGTATAATCCATGAATTTTAAAAAGATGAGGTGAAATGAAATTGTGAAACGTTCATATTTTCTAAAGTTCATTATTAACTCAAGTGAAGTGAAACGACTATTAACTGGGATTGAAACTAGTACTCAATACTTTCTTTCTATTGGTAGAGAGAATTTGTATTCTAAAAAGAAAAGGTAAGCAGCCAAGGAGCAAAATAGACGCCAGAATGCGATCCCCGGTTATTGTTTTATTGATTTATTTTTACTCCATTAATACTCCTGTAAAATCAGAAACCTCAGAGATTCACAATCACTTTTTCCATATATATATGATGCAGTATGTTAATGGAAGAAAAGTCGATGTTAGTACCACTGAGGTCGTTTCTAATTGCTGTGACAGTTACAGTCATCAAACAGTAATGGACGGTGGTGGATAGTAACATCGGTAGAGCGTCAGGCATTTTGCCTGACGATATTCGAGATAAAACAATAACCGGGGATTGAATTCTGTGTGTGTGTGTGCGCGCGCACGTTCACACGCGCATGCCTTGTTTTTGGTACAGAAAGAATTTTGTCTCTAGTTTTTATTGCCTTAGAAGGTCAAAGGCCACTATTCCGGATACAAAGTGACCAGCTTTTCAACAACGTCAAATAACATCACCAAATATAACTCTTCGAAATGCTTAGTTTTAGAATGGTGGCAGCTGATGAAGGAAATGTTCTCTATGTGGCCTGTGTGTTTTCTGTGCTCTGTTTATGTTCTGTTTCTAATTTTTCCCTCGTTTTCTTGTGACGTCCTGTACCCAGATATGCATCTATATATACATGTAGATGTAGGTATGTACATACATGTACGTATATATGCATACACACACACACACACACACACAAACACACACACACACACACACATATATATATATATATGTATATATATATATTTACAAGTATATATATATATATATATATATATATATATAGGGAGAATTCACGAAAAAACAACAGACGAAGACAGGTGGTGTAAACAACAAATGAATGTATTAGTATAACGCTCGGGAATAGAGAAAGTCTTTAACGTTTCGAGTCTACGCTCTTCAACAGAAAGAACACAGAAAGAAACAAGGAGATAAACAAGGAGACAAAAAAAATATGTGTAGTGGTCAGCGATCTATCATGGCGAATGCCGGACAGAAGAGTCACACAGGAGAGTTAAGAAGAAGGGGAGATAACAAAATAGTAGTGATCCCAAAACGAAGGTGCGTGTGTGTGAGAGAATGATGGTGATATTAACGTATGCTTGTGTGTAGGTAGGTGTGAAAGCGTGAAAATATGGGGATGAGAATTGGTCAGTGCTGGTGTGTGCGTGGTGGTGTGTTGTGATGTGTTGGGTGATATGGTGTAGCGTGGTATGATGTGAAGGTGTTGGAAAGGTGGGGGAGGCGAGAGTGGGGAAAGCATGGGTGGGGCGTGGGTTAGACTGAGGTATAGAGGTAGGGGTATGTGGGTAGGCAGAGAGAGAGAGAGAGAGAGAAAGAGAGAAATGAATAGAGAAAGAGGGAGAGACAGAGAGACTAAAAGACGTGTGTGTGTTTGGTACACGTCTATCTCTCTCTCTCTGAGCTGGCCAAAGCCTTGTGAATGGACTTGGTAGACCGAAACAGATAAAAGCCAGACGTATACATATATGTGTGTATGTGTGAATGTGTGTACGTATGCCTGTGTGTGTATGTTTGTATGTAAGTATAAGTATACAACCCCATCTTTCATCACCATTGCTTCTTTTTCTTGTCCTTTCTCTTGAAGTTGTTCTTATTTTCATTGCCTTGGATTTCTTTCATTTTTCTTTTATCTCCCTTGAGAATTCGTCGAAAGCATTTTTCATTTACTTCTTTTTTGTTTCTTTTAAAGTTATTTACGGTACACACTCGTATATTTTTTCCTCGTCTGACTTGAAATTTTCATTTAACATCTTAACCAAAGGAAATAGATGGCTCATCTATGTAGTTTGCTCTTAACATGGGGCCCCTCAACTGGGGAGGCTCCCTGCGGCCGCAGGAGTTGCAGAGACTTAGCGACGGCTCTGGGTGCAAAGCCTGAAAGTTTGTGAGGGTGGAGTTAGTTGATTACATCAACCCCAGTACTCAACGGGTACTTTATTTTATCGACTTCGAAAGGATGAAAGACAAAGTCCACCTCTGCGGAATTTGAATACGGAAGAAATACCACTAAACATTTTGTCCGGTGTGCTGACGTCTCTGCTAGCTCGCCACCTACTTTTTTTCCTAAATTAAGAAACAGAATGGACATTCAAACAATAACAGATTTCTTACAAGAGGACAAACCCACACATTTGTAAGGAATGAAAAGCAATTAATTAAATCAACTTTTGTTTTAGCACATGACAGGGGTTTACCTTATCAGGATGGATATATAAAAATCGAAATGTAACCCAGAAGGATTTGAACTCAGAACGTCTAGTGTAAGAACGTACATATCCTTTTACTTTTTTTTATATCGGCAGTAAACTCAGTAAAACTGAAGTAGAGTATAATATCAAATATAATATCGTGTTTGCACACGTCTATAACAAAATGAATGAAAATCAGCGCAGAAATAGCTGGCGTCACGCAAACCTTTCATCGGATGAAGAATTGGTTGGAAGGTACCTGATTTTTTATTTCATTTTATTTTATTTTATCTCTGAGTTTCCGCTCTTAAACAGTAGTTTTCATTTAATACCGCTGTTATCCATATCAAGCAAAATTCAATAAAACGAATCGGTTATATAATTACACTGAAGCGTTTACCGATTTACCTATTTCTCTCATCTTCCCTTTGTTTGTCTACATACGTGCACGCTCGCATACACACACACACGCGCACACACACACACACACACACACACACACACACACACACACACACACACACACACACGCATATGCACCCATACACATATATGTGCATGCGCATGTGTGTGTGTGCGTGCGTGAACATGTGTAAGTCTGTACATTTGCATTTTTTTTCTTTTCAAGCCGTTAAAGAGGCTACTTTAAGTTTGATTATCGTCAATCTATAAATCAATCGGTTTTGTTCCCCAAGAAGAAATCGGACAGGTTTAGACTTGTGAACAACAATCGCTGATGAAGTGTAAAACACACCAACACACACGCACACACACACGCACACACACACGTACACACGCACGTACACACGCACACATGCACGCATGCACACACACACATACATACACACATACACAAAGATGGAATATAAGCAAGCTGAAGTAAACTGTGTAACTGCACTTTGTGACAATTTGATAAAAAGTCTGGAAATGTTTGTAGATTCCTGTTAATGTGAAAACATGAAACAATAACAAAAAAAAAAAAAAGAAAAAGAAAAAAGAAAATGAAAATTGAATATTGAATAAATAAGATTTCCGCAAGATAGCCGTCGTCAATATAACAGGATTTCATGCTTGGCTGATTATGATGACTTGACGTGTTTTTCTCTTTTTTTTGTCTCCGTTAAGAAAATCCTGTCTTTCACTGGATTTATTGACAGGAATTTAGATAACAGTTGAAAAAGAAAGAGAGAAAGAAAGAAAACAAACAAATAAATATAAATAAAATCCCTGGTTTCGTTTTGTTTTGAACTCACTTAAATAAGTGGCTTTCTAAGCCCTTCGTGCTTTTGGTGTTTGTATTCAATTTACTTGGTGTATGAGGAGCTTCTGTCGTCTCATCTATATTCTCAACGTCTTTTTTTTCCAACAGCATTCGCTCTTCGCTCGATAAACTTTCTCTCTGGTACACTAGCAACTCAGTCATCATCCTTTATGACTTCATCAAATCCTACATTCTTTGTAAGTGTCACAATATCTTCTAAATTTGATGTGGACTTTCTGTTTGAGGAAAAGTTGTAATGTCACGGACACAGTCTGGCCATATACTTTTCCAAGAACTATTCAGAGTTGAAGATTTCACTCCATCCCACGACAGCTATATTCTTCAGAGCATCTATTGTTGATTATTTAATTGCAGGTTTATCTCCAACTGTAGGTTTATCCTCCTTGTCGATTGCTTTCAAAAGTGACATGAAAGTTGTCATATAATATGCCTTGAAGTTAGCTATCACAACTTAATTCATTGGCTGGAACAAAGAAGTTGTATTCTTGAAGATGTATTCCACATTATTAGAAATGGCATCTGAGATCGCTGGGTGACTCGGTGCATTGTCTAAAAGAAGCAATGTTTCGTTGGAAATATTATGTCTGGCATTGTACCTTTCTACTGCAGGACGAAAGAAGTTTGTAAACCACTCTTTGAAAAGGCTCTTAGTCATCCATGCCTTCTTTTTAAAACACCAAATCAGAAATAGACTAAACTTTGTGTAACCCTTGAAAGTTCTTGATACATGTGTGGAGGCTATAATTTCTTATTACTAGCGGCATCTCCTCCCAAAAGAAGTGTCAGACGACATTTGGAAGCTTTAAGTCCTGGTTTTCATTTTTCTTCTTTAGAAATAAAAGTTCTAACAGGCAAGCACTTCTGGAAAAATGCGGTTTCATCAACATTGTACACTTGTTCTGCAGTGTAGTCCCATTCAGCAATCATTTTCTTCAACTGTTCAGGATAATTAGTAGTAGCTTCTGTGTCAACGCTCGCAGTTTCACCAGTCATTTTTATGTCGTGCAAATTCATGGGCATCTTAAACTCTTCAAATCAGCCTTTACTGGCCAAAAAGGTGTTTTCATTAGAAGTTTCACATTCCTCTCTTTCTGCAAATCGTCATATAAACTTTTGGCTCTTTTTTTTTTATTACCATCGTGTTTATCGGCACATTATGCTATTTTTGATCCTTGATCTATACACACAAGTGTCGTTCCATTGTAAACATTACATTAGATCTATGAAAAAAATAAGGTTCGGATTGTTAACAGAATAGTTTCTTGAGCACTTGACATAATTTTCTCTCTGTTGTCACGTATTGTTACCGCTGTGGACGTTGTAAGATTCAAATTTTGGGCAATATAACATAGTTTTACTTCAAGTTTTTTTTTTTAAATATCAAGTTTAATAACCTTTACGGTTCCTTTTCGCCCTATTACCTTCATGATTACTTGATAGCTTCTTTGTAAATATCTTAAATTGAAGGCAAATGCAACAAATGTGTAGTAACAAAAATCCCGTCAGTTATTCCACAGGTGTTTCTTCTTGGGGTTTTTTCCTCCAGTGTTTGCTGTCCTGACCCTAAAACATAGATCCTTTTTTTGTCTATTATTTCTTCTATTATTAGCATATTTTCTCTGGTGAGCTTTGTATTTTGCTTGTGGTGTTTGTTTAGGTATACTTTTTTCTTATGTTCGTAGGTGAGGGTATATTATCTATATTTTCAGCTTGTGAAAAGAATTTGGGGGTTTATTTAACGGTCTAATATGGTTTTTTAGTTCTGCTTCTAATAGGTGACTTTCGTTGAGGCCTTGAATGTGATTTCTTCCCGGTTTACTTCCTCAAATATTTTGATTAAATGAATAATTGTTTTGTTTACTGACGTTTTCATCAAAAGAATGTTTGTTTTCTTTATGGTATTCTTGTATGTTACGTATATTGGTATGTTTCTTTGCATTTTTAAATGATAAAGCATTCTTACCGTAGTTCCTTGCGATTGACTGTTTTTGTTAGCACGTATTTTCGTGTATGTTGTGTTGGTTAGGTTGCTTCCTTATATTTCTTTTACGTGGTACTGAGGTGTCATTACGGTAGTTTGCAGCATATTTATCAAAGAACAATTGTTTCTTTTCCAAAAATGTCTTGATTTACTTTCTTCTTTTGTAATATCTTTAATTCACATCTCATTTCCTCAGCTATGTTTCCCGTCGCTATTTTCGATATTGTCTTGATAATTTCATTGTCCACGGTTTCGTATTTTGTTTTGAATCGAGACTCTTAAACTTAGATTGATAAAGATGTCTGTCCTCAATTTTGACATAATTAGCGCCCGTTTTCAAATGGAAATAACAATAATATAACAATCACTTAATGATGTGGATTAAAAAATATGAATATAAAAAAATTTCGATCGAAACCAACCATGTTTGCTCACTCATAAAACCATTACATGCATGTAAACCGCAAGCTAATTGATTAAAATAAAGGCAGGGGCTATACCAGTAATATCGGTATGCCCGGCAAACCGTGACGTTTAAGCTGCATGCTAATTAGCCAAAACCGTATTCGAAAAATCCAGCTTGTTGGAGCCTTCTAAAAGGCATAAACATGAAGAAGTCAGTCATTTTATTAGAGTCGTCAAGCACTCAACTCAACTGTCAGTTAATACATTTTGAAATCTTATGATTATTACGAACGCATGAAACGCTAATTGAACTTTATGAACATTACTAAATATGTTTTTTAATGTTTAATACACCCCAACATTGTAAAAAAAATTTCAAAATACGATAATAAAAACGTGAAAACCAGACCATGTAACTTTATACAATACACATGCACACTCACACGCACAACACACACACACACACACACACACACACACACACACACACACACACACACACACACACACACACACACACACACACACACACAAGAGACAGGTGTTCTGTATAGAGAATACACTTCGAAGTGCTCAAGAGATTTGAACTTGAACCGGTAGATGAGTAAATGTAATGAAAGACAAGCTAAGCAAGTCGATTTACACAGAATATTAAGTACCATTAATAGAAAAAAATGTACACGTGTATAGATATAAAATAGTCCAACTTACAGAATATAAATGATATCAAGGATTAAATGGGTAGAATTCTATGAGTGCAACAACTGTTTCTGGGGGCTTGGTGGTCTGGAATATATATATATATATATATATATATATATATATATATATATATATATATACACACATTCATATATTATACCTACCCACCTACCTCTACATACATACGTACATACATACATACATACATACATACATACATACATACATACATACATATATATATATATATATATATATATATATATATATATATATATATATATATATATATATATATATATATATATATACTAGCAGAAATACCCGGCTTTGCCCGGGTTAAAGAGAATAATGAAATCTAAAAACGCCGTCTAGACTATGCAACCCTCAACTGTTAGTAGCTACGATACCATATTTCTACATTAATAACTCTCCAATCCATGCCAGCATGGAACATAGACATTAAGTGGAATGGCAGTCTCTCATCCAGGAGGGCCTTGAAATCAATATTACCAACTGGAGACTATGTGTGTCGTAGTGATAATAAAAAGACCCAAAGGAGGTCTGCAACGAAATAATTTTACTCAACACTTTGCAAGTGAATCAGTGGAGGCAAAGATGCGTCTCATTTACTTGACAATTTATGCACCACATTGCAGAAATCACAATGTAAGTATATCTGAAAGGGTAGTCTTACACTGTTGTACCGTTGAATTACAAATAATGCTCATCTGTTATGTTCGGGTTAAAATTTCATCAACATCAAAAATATATGAATTTTCATGGGAGTTATACATAGAATATAATTTCCAAATTTCATAAAGATCCGTTCAGTACTTTTGACGTAGTTTTGGATAAGAAAACAAATGACTAATGTGTGTGTTTGTGTGCATGTGTTTGTGTGTGATGGGTGTATATATGTATAGATATCTGTATGCATGTATATATATGTATATATGTGTACATATTACATGTACATCTATATATATATATACATCTACACATGTGTATACATATACATGTATGCATATAGATCTATATCTATATATATATATAATGTTAATTCTCTAAATGAAGTATTAACAGTAACTGCACGATAAAGTGTAGTATATTGCCACTTAAGTGTGGCTGACCCCTAGGGGTGGATGTTACTGTTGCTTTTAGCCCCAGGAGGACATCTCCTCCAGCTGGCTTATCGACACACGACTGTGTCCTGTTTGCCAAGGGTAGTTATCCCTCTCACCAACATCTGCAGCACGAACGGATCCGGATTTCAGGGTTATTTCCCTTCGTCGGCGTCCGATAGCCGCTGACCTTGGTGAGAGAGACAAAAACCTGGCAATCTTATATCTTCTTTTCAAGTGAAATTCTTCACTGATATCGAAAAGGTGAAAACAAGCAATGTTAATTCTCTAAATGAAGTATTAACAGTAACTGCACGATAAAGTGTAGTATATATATATATATATGCATATACGTGTACATATACATGTATATGTATACATATACATCTCTTTCTCTCTTTCTCTCTCTTTCTCTCTTTCTCTCTCTTTCTCTCTCTTCTCTCTCTCTTCTCTCTTTCTCTCTCTCTGAAAGTATCTGTCATTACAGTATCGAAATGTGATTGTTTCAGTTAGTGGAATAACGTGTACATATACATCTATATGTATACATATACATCTCTCTCTCTCTCTTTCTCTCTTTCTCTCTCTCTTTCTCTCTTTCTCTCTCTCTCTGAAAGTATCTGTCATTACGGTATCGAAATGTGATTGTTTCAGTTAGTAGAATAGTTTCATTTTTAAAGTGAAAGTATTTGACATGAGTGTTTTTGTTTCACTTTTGACACGTAATCTATATATATAAAAATGAGAATGTGTGTCTGTCTGTCTGTCTGTCTGTCTGTCTGTCTGTCTGTCTGTCTGTCTGTCTGTCTGTGTGAATCCCTAAAACTCGAGAACTACGCAACCAATTTCATTCAAATTTTACACAAGCCTTACTTAGGGTTCCAGTTGTGTTTTAGTCAAAAAAGATTATTAACTTCTTGCAGAGTTCGAGCACACGGCAACATAATATCTCCTCCACTATTTAAGTATTACGTGTCAATAGTGAAACAAAAACACTCATGTCAAATACTTTCACTTTAAAAATGAAACTATTCCACTAACTGAAACAATCACATTTCGATACTGTAGTGACAGATACTTTCACAGAGAGAGAAAGAGAGAAAGAGAGAGACAGAAAGAGAGAGAGAGACAGAAAGAGAGAGAGAGACAGAAAGAGAGAGAGAGAGAGATGTATATGTATACATATACATGTATATGTATACATATACATGTATATGTACACCATTTCGATACTGTAATGACAGATACTTTCAGAAAGAGAGAGAGAAAGAGAGAAAGAGAGAGAGAAAGAGAGAGAGAGAAAGAGAGAGAGAGAAAGAGAGAGAGAGAGAAATAGAGAGAGAGAGAGAGAAATAGAGAGAGAGAGAGAGATGTATATGTATACATATAGATGTACACGTATATGTATATATATATATATAGATCTATACATACATGTATATGTATACATATGTGTAGATGCATATCTATATATATAGATGTACATGTAATATGTACACATATATACATATATACATGCATACAGATATCTATACATATATACACCCATCACACAGACATACACATGCACACAAGCACACACATTAGTCATTTGTTTTCTTATCCAAAACTACGTCAAAAGTACTGAATGGATCTTTATGAAATTGGAAATTATATTCTTTGCATAACGGCCATAACTCCCATGAAAATTCATATATTTTTGATGTTGATGAAATTTTAACCCGAACATAACAGATGAGCATTATTTAGAAAATGATGTCACAAGTTATCGAGGCTACCATTCTTTCTGGATGTGCAAAAGGGGATGACGTCTTTATTCCAAGAATTCCTCTTACTCCATCAGGAGCAGACATTCCTTTTACATTCAGAAGACTACAATTCCCCCTTCGTGTGACGTTTGCCATGTCCATAAACAAATATCAGGGTCAAACACTGTCTGTAGCTGGTCTTCTCTTGGAAGAGCCCTGCTTCTCACATGGACAACTGTATGTTGGCTGCTCAAGAGTGGGCAGCAACAAAAAACCTATTTGTATATGCTCCACAAGGGAAAACAAGGAACATAATTTACAATGAGGTGTTATAATCACAACAGCAAGAAAGTATGTACATGATCACCTTCTTTTACGAAACTTCATTGACTTTCATATATTTATATTGATATACATATATATACGTGTGTTTGGGTGCGTGTGTGTATATACATCTCTATATATAAAGATGATGCGTAGTCTAGACGGCGTTTTTAGATTTCATTAGTCTCTTTAACCCGGGCAACGCCGGGTATTTCTGCTAGTACTTAAATAGTGGAGGAGATATTATGTTGCCGTGGGCTCGAACTCTGCAAGAAGTTAATAATTTTTTTAGACTAAAACACAACTGGAACCCTAAGTAAGGCATGTGTAAAATTTGAATGAAATTGGTTGCGTAGTTCTCGAGTTTTAGGGATTCACACAGACAGACAGACAGACAGACAGACAGACACACATTCTCATATATATATATATATATATATATATATATATATATATACATAGGCATATATGGGTACAGGACGTCACAAATAGTAAACAACATGAAATACGAGTTGAATACGAGAGAAACAAATGGAAAACAGGACACGTAACATAAAGAACGATCCCTCATCAGTTGTCGGCTGCCTATCTACTCCTCATTTCGAGCTTTGAACGACGATATGAGTCTTCGAAGGCAGTTGCTCCCACAAAAGCCAAAATAAAACTTGGGATTTATGGAGGGTCAAAGTTGGTAACAAAAACAGGATAGTGGAGACATACAAGGAAACCGAACGAAAAGAAACATGGAGCGCATTATGTATATTTGTATTGTATATGTATATTTGTGTGTGGAGGGAGAGAGAGTGAGGGAGAGAGAGAGTGAGAGAGAGAATGAGAGAGAGAGAGAGAGAGAAAGAGAGAGAGAGAGAGAGAGAGAGAGAGATAGATAGAGAGAGTGAGAGAAAGAGTGAGAGAAAATGAGCGATAGAAGGATATAGAAAGATAGATTGTATAATAAGTTAAGATTGATGGAAAAAGGTAGCTAAGATAGACAGATGTGGAAGGAAAAGAAAAAAAGATTGATGACTGACGATAGAAATGAGGTGAGGTCACTAAGAATATGCATATGTAAGTGTGTATAAGTCTGTGTGTACGCGCGCGTGTGTTTATATGTGAGTGTCTGTGCATGTGATGAACTGTTGGCATTAAGCCAGTGAAACAATTAATTAAATCTAACCAGTTTCTTCTAGAGCTGTAACCACATTCTTTCCTTCTTCCTCCCTCTCTTCCACTCCCATTCTCTTTCATTATCAGTTGACTGCTGTTAATGACGGATATGGCAGTTGATGAAGTTGTTGATGCTGGTGGCATAGTAGTGTTTGTGGTGGAGTTAATGGTGGTTTTGGTGATGGTGATGATGATGGTGGAACTATTTGTCGTGGCTGAATGGTGGCTGTATTCATGTTGGAAATGTGTGTGATTGTAATGACACTACAAATGACAATAATGTTGGTCTTGATGATAATAGAGATGATGGTGGCAATGGTAGTCGTAGGAGGTGATACGTTAGTTCCTGGACTTGTTTCTGATATTAATGTGTCTAATGATAATGGTAGTGGTGATGATGATGGTGATGACGGTAGTAATACCAAAGGTGGTAACAGTGATGTTACTAAAATATTATGATGTGTCGGGGATGGAAACAGTGACGATAATAACGGCAAAGATGGCGTCGAAAGTGTTGATGACGTAATAAGCGTTCCTTAAAAGACATAAAACAAAAGCCATAAAATCTCCCAGATTTACGACTTTAAAATGCCGAGACCAAATTACGTATAAAACTGTGTTTACTTGAATGCCTCTCATTTCTCGGTTCAAGTTCTGCTGAGATCAAATTCTGTTTAGCTGAGCAAGTGACAAATTTATTTCAAGCAACAGTGATCTGGCAGAATCGTTAGCATGTCGGGCAAAATGCTTAGCGGCATTTCGTCCATCTGCATATTCTGAGTTCAAATTCTGCCGACGTCGAGGTCGATGAAATAAATACTCGTTGAACACTGAAGTCGATGTAATCGGCTCATTCCCTACCCCCCAATCCGGTGGCCTTCTTCCAAAATTTGAAACCAAAATGCTTAAGACAATACACTCCACTTTTCATTATCCAAAGATAAATCTTATGCATACCGATACATAAAAACTATACGTCTAAACATCTCTCCTTTCTGTATCATCTGTTCGACGATCATTCAGATAACCTCTGTGGATAGGGAAACGGACTTATCCAAAAAATTGAGGAATACAAAGGTGGTTTCCTATTAACTTTGCTCGAGTATTGTTTTATTTTTATTCAAAAGAGTATCTTGTTGGCTATATACAGTCACATTCGATGCGCATGCGCTTGCAAAGTAACGCACATACACACACATGCACACGCATACACGCACACGCATACACGCACACGCTCACTTTTTCCCTCTCTCTTTCTGATATATACACTCACACAATCATAGGGAAAATGATGGCGTAACAAAGACAATGGTTTCTAACAGATGAGAAAACCTTCGATTTCAGGTGAGAGAAAATAGGTAATTGCGATAGTCATGCTATTTTTAAAGAAAAGCAGTTGCGGCTGGAAGAACTGAAAGGATGGGTGAGTAAGAGAGAAAAAGAGAAAAAGAGAGAGAGAGAAAGGGAGAGCTGTTCTGTAATATTTATTCCAGATACATTCCAGCAAAACCACATAAAACGTTTCGTATGCGCGCGCGCGTGTTTATTTTAATGTGGTTACTTCTGTACTTTAATACAATCGATTTTAATTCAAATAATTGCTAAATAGACACGTTGAATATTATGAATGCCTTTTACCAGTTAGTGCTAATTAATTTTAACTTTGGTTATGCAAACAGTTTATTAATATTCTGCTTTCTTATAATTAATAAGGACGTTTTACTTGCGGTTTCGTGAATGCACGTTTGAATGGATTTATTGAATAATGGTAGTTGATTATGTGTTTGTAGAAGATAGGTTTTTATACTTACTACCGCTACTGCTGCTGCTGCTGCTGCTGCTGGTGATAATAGTAATAATAGTAGTGGAAAAAGGAAAAAGGTGAAGAAAAAGAACGTGAGAATAAGCTGAGTTTACGAGAAGAGATTAAAGTATCTTTGCGTTGTCTTAAAGGACAATTTTAATGATTATTCGGCTGTCACTGGCTAAATTATTTCTATCTCGTTTGATGTGTGTGTGTGTGTGTGTGTGTAACTTTACGATTAAGTTATGCAATAGCATAAAGTTACTAGTTTATACAATGAGACAAATGAATTTAGATTTAAGGTCAATTTTTACTGTGTTGAAAGTTGTTTACCTTATGGAATGTATACAATGTATTCGGAGCGCAGTTATAAGGTTTGGGAGAAAAATTGGAAAGACTTCCGCCCGTCCCCTCATTTTCTCCCAAATTTATTTAGTTTTGTAATTTTTTACCAAAAATCCCCGTTTTCGTATACGGAGGTTGCGGAAAATTGCCAAAAAATCGGCATTGTGAAATTTTTCCTCCCCTTTCCCCACTCAACTTCTTCAATTTTGACTTTTTTCCCAACACTAACCCTAAAGCCCTAACCCTAACCCTAAAACCCTAACTCTAAAACCCTAACAGTAAGTACAGAAATGTTTTGAAATTTTTGTCCGAATCCTGATGTCCGTATTTTTCCGCATATTTAGAAAAAAAATTCTTAAAAAAACAATTTTACAAAGATTCTTTGAAATTTTTTTCAGAATCATAATCTCCGTATTTTTCCGCATATTAAAAAAAAAAAAAAATCATGAAAAAAGTAAAAAATGAAGGAAATGGGAGTGGGGGAGGGGTTAATTTAGAAATGTCGATTTTAGCAATTTTTTTACAGATTAGTATTCCCCGTAGCTGAAAAGGAGGGTTTGTGTAGAAAAAAAAAATTGTTTTTAAAGGTGGTTTTGTGTGTAGGGGCGGGGTGGACGGGCGGAAGTCTTACCGAAAAATTAATAAAGTTGATTTAATGGTAAAGAATGAAAATCTAAGAAAGCAAATTTGTACACAAGGTTTTAATGTTAAGACTAGGTGAGAGGTTTGAGCGTATTCTAGATATACACAATAATATTTTGAGTAAACATAAATTGATTTCGAATTCATAGCTTGCAACTAAATTAAAAGATTAACATGCTAGAGGGATAGATATTAAGTATGGTAAACGCAAGATCTTTAATTCTAGAAGTCAGGTTGGTAACGTGCCCAGGCAGTCTCAGACGCTTGTTTTAGGCACCACTCTCTTTGGAGGTGTGAGTTCGAATCCCACCGCTCCTAATAGTTTTTTTCTTTCATGGCGGTGCCCGGCATAGCTGCAGTCTACAAGTCAAAGATAAAGCAAATGATTAAACCACAACAATTTTTAGTATTAAAAGATTAATTAGGAAATTTAAACGTATTCGAGACGTATTTATATTTTTGAATGGATATGGAACAGTCTTTGGTTGACAACTCAAAGCTAAATTAAAATGTTAAATGCGATAAAATAGAGGTATGAGTGGGATTATGGCATTCTCTAAAGAGTGTCTTTGCGGTCGAATAGCTATGCTTAGACAGACTGTATTACATGGAAAAATGCGAGCAAGAGAAATAATATTCTTAAGATTATAAACCTGGAAAATTACAGGACAAGTTATCACACTTGGAAAAGTTCAGGACAACTTATTACATCTGGTAAAGTACAGAACAAGAAAATTTTTACTTAAAATATTGCAGCTAAGGATAAAATTTCAAATAAAGTAATTAGATTTAGAAAATAGTAGCCTTAAAAAAATTCATTTTTTAAAATTATTAATTACAAATTTGAAAATAGGTTAGGAAAAATAATAATAGTATCATCATTAGTTAGTACAATAAATAGAATAATACAAAAATTAGTTATATATTACAATAAAATCAACCTATAACAACAAAATCACAGTAAAATTTACTTGAGTTATTGCTTAAGTCTTCACATTTTTAGGCTTGATCCAATGCCTACTGTTTTAAGTCGTGTTTGTTTGCTTGTTTGTCCGTTCACAAGATATCTCGAGAATCGCTGGATGGATTTGAACGTTTGGCTTCATGACTGGCACGAACTGATTAGATTTTGGGATCTGTTTTTTTATTACCCATGCGGGCCAATATAAAGGGGACAAAACAAAACTTGTGGGACATAAAACATATATTAAAAAATAGAAATGAATGTTAAAATCTATGAAGACATATGATAGAATGTAAATGGAACCACTCGCCCCACTTACGAGTGGCCTCATTTTCTACTTTTTAAATCCTGACCCCTCTAACACATCGATACCAGTTTCCTCCAACCACCTATCACACGTCGTAAAGTCTGGGAATGAGCTCCAGCTGCAGTCCACCTCCCAAAAACAAAATCAAACCATATATTCTTGTATTTGTTCCTCTTGCTTCTTATTTGGTATTACACACTTGTGATGCCCCTCCACATTATCATACCCCGCAGTTCCAATGCACTTTATGTTCCATTCCACCGAATCCATTAACAGTTCGTCGCCAAGCAACATATATATCCTACACCTTTTCCTTCTCTTTTTTGACTTGGGGGAGGGATTTTGGGTTTCTTTGTATGTGTTTGCCTCTTGTTTTTGTGTCGGATGGGAATGGATAGGTTTAGTGTCTGCAGGGAGTGGGTGGGTCTGAGAGGGTGTGGGTGGGATGGGTCTGGAATGGGGTTTACAGTTTAGTTCACTTGCCTTTTTTCTTTTTCTTCCTGACACATTTCCCCATTTATTTTTCTCTATTTCTGCTACTTCCTTTTCTTTTTCGATTACTTCCTTTATGCTTGTCTTTTCTATCTCCTCCTCCATGTTCTGTGGTCGCTTTTCCTCTGGTTTTCTTGGTTTTGACGTACAATCTGCTCTTATGTGTCCCTTCAGGCCACATTTAAAGCAGCGTGGACCTCTTCCTTCCACCCTGACAGTCATAATTGTTTCCTCCATGGTTACTGTTTCTGTAATCTTTTCCATTGTTTCTTTTGAACCTTGAACTATCATCTCCAGTGATTGACCTCTCCAGTTGACGCACTCTTTTTTTCTTGGCCTGGAGCACTACTATGTTGTCCTCATTACCACAGAGGACCGCATCTGCCACCCAGGTCACATAAATCTCCGGTGGAATTCCTTCAACCGTGACCCTTGTTACTCTCATGCCTCTATACGTGGGCAACAGCACCACTTCTTCGCTTCGAATTGTTGAAGCTGCATGTTTCCTTGCTGTTGCTGCATTACGAAACCTCACTTCTACTGTTCCAAATATTGAACCTCTAGTCAGGAATATTATATCGTCCCAAATCTGCTTTAACGCCTTTTCTACTTGTTCTGTCGTGACGACATCAATTTTCCCCTTATTTATCGAAAAGGTTCGATAGTTTATCGTTTTCTCCCTTATTCCATTTTTAACCTCTTGCGGGGGCGACAGCTTCACTTCGAACCCATCTCGGATAATTTCTCCTTTGTGTCTTCCTAATTCTCCGATATTCACTTCTGTCTCCTTACACCTTGCTGCATCAGCAAAATTCCTCTTCTCTGTTCTCAGCTTTTGGTCCATTGCTTTAACAGCCTCCAGCAACTCCTCCTCAAACGATGTGTGTTCTTATGTACCCCATTGTATTGTTTTGTCTGTTTTTGTGTTGTCCCATCATTATAGATGCCTTGTGCCTAATAGAAGAAATCAGGATGTTGGTGTTGCCTTGGCGGAGGTTTACGCTCTCTGAGTGCTCTTGTTTACATAATGAATTTGCCTACCATATATACTATTCTACTTTGCATAAAACTCTAGCTGTATTGGTACTTCTGGCTCTCATTTTTTAAGTATTTTAGTATGTCAATATTTTAACAAAAGGATGGTACCTTTTTTTAATTATAATGTTACTTTGTAAATTAAAATCAAATAATTTTTAATATTCAAATTTTATCCTTAGCTGCAATATTTTAAGTAAAAATTTTATTGTTCAGTACTTTACCAGATGTAATAGGTTGTCCTGACCTTTTCCAAGTGTAATAACTTGTCCTGTAATTTTCCAGGTTTATAATCTTAAGAATATTATTTCTCTTCTTTGTATTTTCCCATGTAATTCATGTTTTTTCCAGGCTATGTTATTATGCTAATTAATAATGAGTCAAATGTGTCAATTAGAGGTGTCGTTGATAATTTTTGCCTTACCTCACTGACGCCGGTAACATATATTAAAAGTTCCTTTATAGAACTATATTCATAAAAAAGTATAGAACTATATTACCCTCAAATTTGAGAAACGAACACACTTAACGATTTTCTTTTAAAACTTCGTTGCTTGAGATTGATACCATGGAATTCCTCGAATGGAGTTCTATCATTTAAGTTTAATTAAGATATAGTTTGTTTTTAAAATTAAAAAGTTAATTATACTTAACTCCAATTTTTTTTTTACCTTCCTTAAATTTTTCCATGCAAATTTTTGTTGCCTGGGAACAAAACTATGAAATTCTTCATGCTTTCTTCTATCATTGAAGCTAAGATAAATACATTTTGCTTTTAAAATAAAAAAGTTATTTAGATCTAAATTTGATTGGTGATGTTACTTACTCTCCTATAACGTTGCTACAAATTTTGATGCAAACTTTTTTCTACTGGATCAAATTTCAATTTTTTTAAATACCAAAATGTAACTTGGGGCCAGTCTTCTTCAAAAATGTTAATGGTTTTCAATTCGGTTAAGAACTGAATTAGCGACAAGCTCTGAAAGATGCTGCGTGTGAGTAAATTGCGACTTTAAGAGTATTATTCAACTACTACTGTAGTTGAATGATACAGGTTGCGCTAAGAATGAGTGTTTGATCAATTCATATTTTTTCTCGGTTCTTCTCAATGGATGATACTGTCACTATCTGCTTCGGCCATTTTTTTTTTGCTGTAGAACGAGTAGGTAATAAACGGTCAGAACAGGTTTCCGATTAGTAAACATGTTTTATTATGATTTTAAAATTATTTATTTAGTAATTCGATTAATGCGGCGAGTTGGCAGAATTTTTGGCACACCGGGCAAAATGTTTAGC